>NW_022635107.1:0-2702 GCF_010015895.1 Lontra canadensis | reverse complement strand
GCCTGCCAGGTCTCTGTGGATAAGTCTGCTGCCAATCTAATATTTTTACCATTGAATGTTACAGACTTCTTCTCCCGGGCTGCTTTCAGGATTTTCTCTTTGTCACTAAGACTTGTAAATTTGACTATTAGGTGACGGGGTGTGGACCTATTCTTATTGGTTTTGAGTGGGGTTCTCTGAACCTCCTGGATTTTGATGCTTGTTCCCTTTGCCATATTGGGGAAATTCTCTCCAATAATTCTCTCCAATATACCTTCTGCTCCCCTCTCTCTTTCTTCTTCTTCTGGAATCCCAATTATTCTAATGTTGTTTCGTCTTATGGTGTCACTTATCTCTCGAATTCTGCCCTCGTGGTCCAGTAGCTGTTTGTCCCTCTTTTGCTCAGCTTCTTTATTCTCTGTCATTTGGTCTTCTATATCGCTAATTCTTTCTTCTGCCTCATTTATCCTAGCAGTGAGAGCCTCCATTTTTGATTGCACCTCATTAATAGCTTTTTTTATTTCAAATTGATTAGATTTTAGTTCTTTTATTTCTCCAGTAAGGGCTTTTATATCTCCCGAGAGGGTTTCTCTAATATCTTCCATGCCTTTTTCGAGCCCAGCTAGAACCTTGAGAATTGTCATTCTGAACTCTAAATCTGACATATTACCAATGTCTGTATTGATTAGGTCCTTAGCCTTTGGTACTGCCTCTTGTTCTTTTTTTTGTGGTGAATTTTTCCGCCTTGTCATTTTGTCCAGATAAGAGTATATGGAGGAGTAAGTAAAATACTAAAAGGGTGGCAACAACCCCAGGAAAATATGCTTTAGCCAAATCAGAAGAGATCCCAAATCGTGAGGGGGGGGGGAAGGGGATAAAAAGAGGTTCAGAAAGAAAAAAAAAAAATAAAATAAAATAAAAAAGAAAAAAGAAACAAATAAAAAAAGAAAACCAATAATGAAAAAAATATAAAAAGGAACAAATATATATATATTGGATAAACTAGTTAAAAAACGTTAAAAAAGAAAAGGGTAAAAGTTTAAAAATATTTAGCAGAAGAAGAGAAAATAATTGAAAAAGAAAAAAAAATTAAATTAACTGCAAGGCTAAAGAATCATGGGGAGAAAGCCATGAGTTCCGTGCTTTGCTTTCTCCTCCTCTGGAATTCCGCTGCTCTCCTTGGTATTGAAACCGCACTCCTCGTAAGTGAACTTGGTCCTGGCTGGGTTTCTTGTTGATCTTCTGGGGGAGGGGCCTGTTGTAGTGATTTTCGAGTGTCTTTGCCCCAGGCGGAGTCGCACAGCCCTTACCAGGGGCCGGGCTGAGTTATCCGCTCGGGTTTGCTTTCGGGAGCTTTTGTTCCCTGAGCGCTTTCCGTAGAGTCCGGAGGACGGGAAGGAAGATGGCGGCCTCCCAGTCTCCGGCCCGGAGGAGCCGAGAGCTAGGGGTCCCACTCCTCAGTGCGCCCTCAGGGAACAGCGTCCAATTACTCCCGTCTGCCTGGCCTCCGGCCGCGCTCCGAGCTCACCGAGCCTGCGACCGGTTCAAGGTAAGCCCGAGCTGTGAGCTCACTCCTCGGCTCCGTCTCTGTAGCCGGCTTCCCTGTTCTAATACCTGCGAGCTCTGCGACACTCAGACACCCCGATCCTTCTGTGACCCCGCGGGACCTGAGGCCACACTGGCCCCGCGTGGGCTTCACCCCAGTTAAGCCTCTGGAGCGATGTCCCTCAGCGGAACAGACTTTTAAAAGTCCCGATTTTGTGCTCCGTTGCTCCGCCGCTTGCCGGGAGCCGGCCCCTCCCCCCGGGGTCTGTCTTCCCGTCCCTTTGGATTCACTTCTCCGCCAGTCCTACCTTTCAGCAAGTGGTTGATTTTCTGTTTCTAGAATTGCTGTTCTTCTTCTCTTCGATCTCCCGTTGGATTTGTAGGTGTTTGCAATCTTTAGATAAGCTATCTAGCTGATCTCCCGCAACCTGAAGTAGTCTCAGCCTGCTACTTCTCCGCCATCTTGACTCCTCCCTCCTGTTCTTTCTTTTATTAATGTGTTGCATCACATTGATTGATTTGATGTTGAACCAACCTTCCACCCCTGGAATAAATCCCACTTGGTCGTGGTGAATAATCCTTTTAATGTACTGTTGAATCGTATTGGCTAGTATTTTGGTGAGAATTTTTGCATCTGTGTTCATCAAGGATATTGGTCTGTAGTTCTCTTTTTTTGATGGGATCTTTGGTTTTGGGATCAAGGTGATGCTGGCCTCATAAAATGAGTTTGGAAGTTTTCCTTCCATTTCTATTTTTTGGAATAGTTTTAGGAGAATAGGAATTAATTCTTCTTTAAGTGGTTGGTAGAATTCCCCCGGGAAGCTGTCTGGCCCTGGGCTTTTGTTTGTTTGGAGATTTTTGATGACTGTTTCAATCTCCTTAGTGGTTATGGGTCTGTTCAGGCTTTCTATTTCTTCCAGGTTCAGTTGTGGTAGTTTATATGTCTCTAGGAATGCATCCATTTCTTCCAGATTGTCAAATTTGTTGGCGTAGAGTTGCTCATAGTATGTTCTTATAATTGTCTGTATTTCTTTGGTGTTTGTTGTGATCTCTCCTCTTTCATTCATGATTTTATTTATTTGGGTCCTTTCTCTTTTCTTTTTGATAAGTCTGGCCAGGGGTTTATCAATCTTATTAATTCTTTCAAAGAACCAGCTCCTAGTTTCGTTGATTTGTTC
>NW_022635106.1:0-2706 GCF_010015895.1 Lontra canadensis | reverse complement strand
CCGCCACATTCTAAGGTCTCCCTGGACACCAAGCAGCACAGTGACCCATCAGACTGAGAACCTCCGTCAACTCAGATCACTTGGAACTTTGAACCAGAGCCAGCGGATCAAACCTGATTGTTCCTCGGCTGCAATGGTAATGCGAGTTGGGCTGTCGAGGCATCCACTCAGGGAGCTCTGCTATCGAATCTTTCAATACAGGGGACCCTGGAGCCCTCTGAGCAGACTTCCCCTGTCCCGCAGAAGGACATCTTGCTGTTTGGAGCAGCTGCCAAGCTCCAGCTTGGGAAAGCCCACAAGGCTTCTTGAGGCCATACGACGGTTCGTTGGCCAAAATGGATAAAATTTCCAGCGTGCGCAGACATCTGACACTCTCTCTTCCTCAGTTGCTGGAGTTCTCAGGACAGCCAGTGCTTATTGGAACTGCCACGTGCTTGGCACTGAACTGAATCGTAGCTTGTGTTTTGAGACTTCGGTCCTCACATTCCTCGCCTGCAAGCCCTCCATATTGGGAATTCTGGAGCCAAAATTCAGACTTCTGTTTGTCCATCAGATAGAAGAAATGCCCTATGGGTGTGCCCAGAAACACTACTTGAAGAACCACCTGCATAGCACTCAAAGGCACCCCGATATCATATGCCGTGCTGAGAACAAATGCTCTGTCTGAAACAGCCCGAGCCCGGACCTCTTGTCAGCCACCCAGATAAAGGACCCCGTATCCTGCACGTGGGTCCTGCCTTGGCCTGAGGCTATCATCTGGAACCAACCTGGGTATTCAGGCATGTGTCTCCAGAACTTAGATCAAATTCCTGCCTATGGGGGAACCTGAAGCACAAAAGTGTACTCCTCCTTCCCCATGGGAGGAAAACGGGATGTTGACATGGTTGTCCAACCCTCAAGGTGGGAGCCAGCTGCATATCCCATGAGACCACGCCCACTCAGGAGGGGCAGCTGGGTACAAAGAGGCATTGTGACCCTCAGCCTGAGACCCCTTTCAAACAAGCCCCCTCGGGAGCTGGTCCAGGAGCCCACAGAGTGCGCCTGTCATGCCCCTAGGCCCATATCCTTATGGGGATATAACATAACCCCTTGGTGGGGTTATCCAGGCACCAGGACCAGGAACCCTTCTCTGGAATCCCTGTTTGGGCGGGGCCCCTGAGTTGGAAAACAGCACTCTTCCCTTCCCCACAGAAAGACACCAAACTCTTGGGAGCTGGGCAGAATCCCAAGATAGCTAAAATCTCCCATGGACCCATGCGGCCACCCCTCCATTCCGAGGCCAACCTAGACACACAATATAGACAGAAAACCTGCGACACTGCTGCCCAGCACCTCGAATTTTAAATCCCGAGGAGCTGGCCTCCCTCAGGGTCTGCAGATCGGGCCTTCCATCCCCTCGCCCCTAACCCTTACCCAAGGTTGTGTCTGAAGACTTCGGTCCCAAAGCCCTGACAATCATGGCATCCGGGATGGGGCCTCCAGAACCACACCGCCTCACTGGGCCGGCTCTCCCAAAGTATCTCTGCCTCTCTCTGCTGCCCAAACACTCCAGATGAGGAGAAACCTGCAAGGCCCCTAAGCCCACCCCAATTTCATAGGCTGCTCTGGAAAAAAGGCACAGTCTGACACAGCCTCAGCACCGACCTCCCGGAAGACATGCAGGTCAGTGGCCCTGAGTCATAAGATTGAACCTGACGTGCCCCTAGGACCTCATCGGAACCCTGGCTTAGATTTTCAGGCCCCTGTCCAAAGAAGCCTGTTTTGGAAAACCAACCTATGGTCCAACATGTGCTCCCAGAGCCGTACAACAGAACCCCTCCTGTCCCAAGAAGGAAACCTTGCTCTTGGGAACTGGGTCCAACCCTCAGCATAGGAGAATCCTGCATGGCCCCTGAGCCACCGCCACATTAAGGTCTCCCTGGAACACAAGCATCACAGTGACCTGTCAGACTGAAAACCTCCGTCAACTCAGATCACTTGAAACTTCGAACCAGAGCCAGAGGATCAAACCTGCTCTGTTCCTCGGCTGCCATGGTAATGCGAGATGGGCTTTCCAGGTATCCACTCAGAGAGCTCTGCTATCATATCTTTCAATACGGGGGACCCTGAAGCCCTCTAAGCAGACTTCCCCTGTCCCGCAGAAGGACACCTTGCTGTTCGGAGCAGCTATGAAGCTCCAGCATGGGAAAGACCCCAAGGCTTCTTGGCCACCCTATGGTTTGCTGGCAATCATGGATAAAATCTCCAGCATGAGCAGACATCTGACACTCGCCCTTCTTCAGGTGCTGGAGCTCTCGAGAAAGCCACTTCATATTGTTTCTGCCATGCGCTTGGCACTGAACCTAACCTTAGCTTGTGTTTTCAGACTTCGGTCCTCACATTCCTTCCTGCAAGCCTTCCTTATTGGGAATACTTTAACTAAAACGCAGACTTTTGCCTGTCTACCAGAAAGAAGAAGTGCCCTATAGGTTTGCCCAGAAACACTACATGAGGAACCACCTGCATAACCCTCATAGACATCCCAATATCATATGCCTTGCTGACAACTAATGCTCTGTCTGAAAGAGCCCGAGCTCCGACCTCCTTTCAGCCACCCATATAGCGGGCTCTGTATCCTGCACGTGGGTCCTGCCTTGGCCTGAGTCCATCATCTGGAACCAACCTGGGTATTCTGGCGTGTGTCCCCAGAACGTAGATCAAATTCCT
>NW_022635105.1:0-2707 GCF_010015895.1 Lontra canadensis | reverse complement strand
AAATGTACTGCTTTATTTCCCTTCAAATAGTCTTTTTTCTTTTTCTTTTTCTTTTTCTTTCTTTTTTTTTTTTTTTTTTTTTTTTTACATATGGAAGTTTCTGCTCTATGGGTTCCATTCCTCAGTGGTGAAATACTGTAATGTCTCTATTTGTTTACCAGAATTCTGACATAACAAATGCTACTGGGGAACTAGCACATTTCCAACTTGAACTTATAGCCTTTAATAAATTGTCATTTATTACCTTATTTTTTAATAATTGCATCATTGTATGATTCTTCTATGAACTTCCAGTAACTTTGTCATATGTGTTTTCACTTTCTAATTAGTTTTATATGAGATTTATTTTTGAATACTTTTACATCAAATGTCCTGATACGAGATGGGCATGTGCTTTATAAGAGGTGAGTTAGAGGGCACCAGGATGGCTCAGTGGGTTAAAGCCTCTGCTTTCGGCTCAGGTCATGATCCCAGGGTCCTGGGATCAAGGCCCGCATTGGGCTCTCTGCTCAGCAGGGAGCCTGTTTCCCTTGCTCTCTCTCTCTGCCTGCCTCTCTGCCTACTTGTGATCTCTGTCTGTCAAATAAATAAATAAAGTCTTTAAAAAAAATCTTAAAAAAAAAAAAAGAAGTGAGTTAGACAGTTAATAATATTCCCATATAGTTTGTTTAAAATTTTTATTTGTTTGAGACAGAGAGAGAGAGAGGGAGAAAATGAATACAGAGGAGAAGGGCAAAAGGAGAGGGAGATGGAAAGTCCCTGCTGAGCGGGGAGCCCAGTGTGGGGCTGGATCCCAGAACCCTGAGATCATGACCTGAACGGAAGGAAGATGCTTAACTGACTGAGCCCCCAGGTACCCTAAACCTCCATGTTTGAAAAATCCTTGTGTTCAGTAACGTAGTGTTGCTTCATGGGAAATTAATCATGAGCTTTTTCTTCTACTTTACTCAGAATGCATCAGAATTTAACCCCAAATATTAATTTCATATACAGAGTCCCTCCGCAAATTTTTAACATCTATGATGTTTATTTATTCAGAAAGGAAGATGTTGTTTGTTTCCTCTGTTGTAACAGAATGGACTATAGGGTTACATTCTGTGGAGGAGAACGAATGTATTAATAACAATACACATCTTTCAAGTTTTTTAACTGTTCACAAAATTTTCATTTACAGCTGTTTATGATTGATTTTAATGAGAATTCTTTATTATAGTCCATGAAGACATGCCAATCAATTGCTTGTTTTTCATGGGTAGGTGGACACAGTTCAAAATTATGGTTATATAGAAGTTTCCCTTTTCTGTCTTACATCAGTGTTTTATATAGAATTTCGTGGGTTGAGATTTCTCTTACTCTCGTTTGGTAATTTCCTAAGCATGTGCTTCCTTGTCTGTCTCATTCCATGACATTAGTTAGGTGTAGGTTGGGTGTTATGTGTGCAGGTTGTTAGAGGAAGAGAATTTTCAGCTTAGTATATTTCAGCATATTTCAAGACCATGTGAGGATAACTCAAAAAAGAATGAGCTTTATCCTTTTTGCTGGAAAATTCTGTGTGTTTTTGTCTTGTGTTTGTATGTTGCACGTATATATTGTGTCACCCCTACTTTTTGTCTCCTTGGTAAGTGGTCCGTGAATGTTGTACCATGTCTAGGTGAGTTGTCATCTACATAGAATTTATTTCATCATGTATTTGTGGGTGAATTTTTATTCTGCGCATGAGAGAAAGACTTTTTTGAATTCAGAATAATTTTCAAACATTTTATACTTCTGTATATACTTCTGATTTGTTATGAAATACAAAAGATATACTTTAATTAATTGTAGGATTAATACCCATGATATGTCTTGGTACCTTGTCATTGAGTTATGTGTCTTCTATGAGTATTTTCACTGTGGTTACCCTAGAGATTCAGTAAAACAACTTAGCTGTAAAATGAATCTTTTAATTTTGTTTTTTTTTTTTTAAAGATTTTATTTATCTATTTGACAGAGAGATCACAAGTAGGCAGAGAGGTAGGCAGGGAGAGAGGGGGAAGCAGGCTCCCCGCTGAGCAGAGAGTCCGGGGTGGGTCTCCATCCCAGGACCCTGAGATCCTAAACTAAACTGAAGGCAGAGGCTCAACTGACTGAGCCACCCAGGCACCCCTAAAACAACCCTTTTAAAACTCAGTGTCAATTATATAGAAAACTCTTCTTCCTGTCTCCACCTCTGCATACCCTGCTGACTTTGTTAACGACATCACAAATTCTTTTATGTTGGATCCTTTATTACCCACATTTGTGATTTTTATTCTTCTTCTTTTTTTTTTTTTTTCAAAACCAAACTCTGTAGCAGAAATAAACGTGACTGGTATCTCATTGCAACACAGAGCACGTTTGTGTAATTGTCTACATATTTATGTTCAGCAGAGAGCTCTGTTCTCCTGTGGTTGCAGTTTCTGGGTAGAATCCTTTTATTTCATCTAGAAAGACTTCCTTTAATGGTTCTTGTAGGACAGATCTACTGGTAAGCTTAGAGGGGTTTTTACTTGGGAATATCTTCGTTTCTGCTCTGTGGAAAAGAATTTTGCTCGGTAAAGTATTGTTGGTGGCTATTTTTCAATCTTTGAGTACCTGAGTACGTTATGTCGGGCCCCTTGCTGTTCAGACTGCTGAGAATCCTCCTAGTGATTTTCTAGGAGCTCTTGCACAAGATGAAGTGGATTTG
>NW_022635104.1:0-2707 GCF_010015895.1 Lontra canadensis | reverse complement strand
TTAACAACCCCTAGCATTTTGTTTAATGTGACTTCCACAAGAAGAATGTCATTGTCCCAGGTGAGACTGCTCTCTCAATTTGAGGTCAGCACTGAGATTATGTAGAGAATCACAGAGCTACTGATATTAGGGCAGCGTGAGTGAGAATTTTTTGTTGTTGTGGTAAACTACTAAGAACTAGTAATTGCTTCTTACTCTACTATGACTTATATGAAGCTGACTGATACAGAGTGGTTGAATTTGTTTTGGTGGTAGGAAAGACATATCCTCATATAATAGTTGCAGCTATGAGTAGAGAATGTTTTGGGGGAGCATTAAAGAGGTAAGCCTGAGCAGAACAGAAGTTTACAAAGTAATGAGTTATGAATATTTTATGTAGGTCTTTTTTGCATAATGGGAAATCTGAAAACACATCACTGGGCTTTAGATGTGGTCTAGTAATGATGATGAATATTTAGGCTTTCAGTCAGGGGCTCATAAGATGAAAACCCATGTAATTATCTCTTTTGGCTGTTAATTATAATCAGAAAAATTGGATAGAAAGCAACAGAAATCCTGGAAAAGCTAAAAAAAAAGGGGGGGGGGTGTAACTGTCATTTGATTATGGTTGAAATGTGGCCCATAACTGTGGAGTTAGGAAGCAGGTGAAGAACAAAATAATTCTTTATAAGTAAAACTATGGAGTTCTCTATATTTACAGAATATAGTGAATGAATAAGAGGAATTAGTCAAATGTATCTTTATAGTTTCAGATCTGAGGGACTGGGGCAATAGAAACACCATTAATAGGGAAAGGTAAATTAGAAAAAAAGGCTAATTCTGAATGAAAACTTTGTGTTTGGAATAAATATCTTTTTTTTATTTTCATGATAAACCATTCAATGAAAATTTGGATCAGAGAAAGATCAGGTCCCATGATAGAAATTTTTGAGTTTTCCTCATAGAGATAATCACTAAAGCCAAGAAAATGAATAAGTCTTCTCCATTGAAATAGAGAAAAATAAAAGAAGGTTAAGAAAGAAGTTATGGTTAGGGGTTGGAAGAAGAGAAGTTATAGAACCAAGAAGTTGGATATGAACTTATACCAGACATAGGAATTTTTAAAGCGTTACCTTTTCCCCCCAAAGGTAGTTTATTTAGGATTATTTGAAGCATGGAAAGGCAAAAATAGAGAGGATAGGGAAAATTTATTAGGAACATCAATTCTCATGGTCTAAGCAAAGAGTTGTTTACTGGTGAAAAATTCAGATTTATGAAGTTTAAGGATATTGTACGATAAACATTGAAAGTCAAAGGTTCTAAGAAAAGAGAAAAGGGAGAAGTATAGCAAGAAGCAGGGTCTTTGAAGAATGAGAAATGAAAGGGCTGGAGGAAACAGTTGGGAGGATTAAGTTGACTTTAGGTGGGATAAGTGCTTTTGCTTTATTAGCCTTGGTGAGCTGCTGTGAAAATAAGAAAAAATCGCCATCGTGCTTGGTTCCTCACTATGTGTGTGACAGGTATTATGTCATTTAATACACTGAATATCTTCGGTGGGTAAGTGGTGTTTATTATAATCCCCATTATGAGGAAGAAACAAGGCGATAAAAAGTAAGAAGATTTAACGTAGCTCACTAGTATGTGACAGAAATGAGAGTCAAACTCATGAATTTGGATTCAGAGTCAATATCCTAAACCACTACGTTTAGAATGGAAATTATCAGTGTTGAATTTGAACCAAAGAAAAGTAGGTGTGGCCATTATAACAAGGAAATTGAGGGTACGAGCAGCATTTTAAACAAAATGTCATTAGATGCATATATCCCTTCTAGTTCCTACCATTTCAAATACTGGACCATTTCACAATAAAATAAATACTTTGGAAAAATTCAGTAAGTGATTTCGCTTAACTCCTCACCATTTATGATTCACCTGTAGTATTTCATTTAGTTCTTACAGCAAACTATGTAAAATGTAGTATGGACTTTTTTTTTTCAACAAGTGAAATAAACCTGAGAGGAGAAGAGGAAGAAGTTGATTTTGTCAAAGTCACTCTGGACAGAATCTGGCAGAGATGGAGCTCACACCTAGGCAACCCTTCACTTGATCCCATCAAACTTGATGTTCTTCCTACTTTGCTAAATAATTTCTACCAAGCACCTATTCTTTTGAAGATAACAGCATTTATACACACATAGCATTTGATAAAGTCCTCTAAGTTTCTCTAAATATTCCAGAAGAAGGAATAACTTAAGAATTATAGATAGTTATAATTATAGATAATAGATAATAATTATAATATAAGCACCTGGGTGGCTCAGGTGGAATAGTATCTGCCTTCTGCTCAAGTCATGACCCTGACCCGCATGGGGCTTTTGTGCTCGGCAGGGAGCCTGCTTCTCCCTCTCCTTCTGCTGCTCCCCTTGCTTGTGCTCTCTCGCTGTCTCTGTCAATTAATAAATAAAATAATTTAAAAATAATCAGAGAAATCTAACTCTCCAAGAGACAGGCCTCCCTGCTAGAGTGACTTTCTGATTTCTCCACTCTCTGAACAAAGTCCATTCACTGTATTTAATCCAGAAACACTAACAGTTTGCTTATAGGGTATGCTTCAGACTTATTTCTATTATCATTAAGATCCCGTTCCCTGAGGTGGTAATAAAGCTCCTGCACAGACCTTTCATCTTTGCATCCAAAATATAAAGTATCTTTTAGCTTAGAAGTTGAG
>NW_022635103.1:0-2708 GCF_010015895.1 Lontra canadensis | reverse complement strand
TGAATGGCACACAGTAGAGGCCAGACCACTAAGGCCATCAGTCATTTTCTTTCTTTGCTGCATTTCCTAAAACAAGTGCATGGGATTGGCTGGCATTTTGGGGTGCCCATGGATTCATGAGGGTGTCTCCAAGCCTCTAAACATACGGGCCATACCTCACCACATAGGAGTCAATGGAAAACACTATTTACCCCATAAATGCCACATTCCCATTTCATTAGTCTCCTGGCTAGCTCACCAACTGTTGGTTTGTGTAAGGGCCTATTTAGCCAGAGTGACTCCATCTCGGTTCAAAGCCATTCTGTTGTTTGTGCAGTAAAACTTAAACTGAACCTACCCCCCCACCGAGAAAGTTACTTAGAAGCAAGTCTTGGAAACCAGTAAAATATGGTTGGTCATTTCCTAATAACAGAGCCCAGAATACAAGGACAAGTCAGGCCAGGTCATCCAGTTCCTGATAACAGAGCCCAGAATACAAGGACAAGTCAGGCCAGGTCAGCCAGTTCCTGATAACAGAGCCCAGAATACAAGGACAAATCAGGCCAGGTGGAGACATCCAATTAGTAAGAAGCACACATAATATCTACCTAACCACCAAAAAATGTAAACCCGACCTTTTGGATGCCAAACTTGAGCACCAATTCTGACCAGAGTAATAGGTTAGTTCAAACAGCTGCTACAGGGCAAACTGTAATTCAATTGACCACCTGCATGTGGCCTAACATGACTATGCAATGTTACAATCTCATTGACCACCTATGTGTGGCCAGGCTTTTGCTCTATAAAAGTAAGTCTGTGAGGCTGGGAGGGGTCGCTTTCTTTAGAGGTGGACCTGACCTGTTAGTCGATTCTTGAGCCTGTAAACTGCGAGTGGTCACTCTCTTTGGAGATGGCCCTGGCCAGTCAGTTTGACTTCTAGTACTTGGCATAAAATAAAGCTTTAAACAACTTTCACCTTGTCTCAGTCTCATCCCTTTGATAACAGACCCAACAGTTTGCAACTTTGCAGACAGCTGTCTGGTATACTCTTTCTTTCTTTCTTTCTTTCTTTCTTTCTTTCTTTCTTTCTTTCTTTTTCCTTTTTTTCATTTCTTTTCAGTGTACCAGGATTCATTGTTTATGCACCACACCCAGTGCTCCATGCAATACGTGCCCTCCATGATACCCACCACCCAGCTCACCCAACCTCCCACCCCCCGCCCCTTCAAAACACTCAGATTGTTTTTCAGAGCCCATAGTCTCTCATGGTTCATCTCCCCCTCCATTTTCCCCAAACTCCCTTCTCCTCTCCATCTCCCAATGTCCTCCATGTTATTTCTGATGCTTCACAAATAAGTGAAACCATATGATAATTGACTCTCTCTGCTTGACTTATTTCACTCAGCATAATCTCTTCCAGTCCCATCAATGTTGATACAAAAGTTGGGTATTCATCCTTTCTGATGGAGGCATAATACTCCATCGTGTATATGGGCCACATCTTCCTTATCCATTCGTCCGTTGAAGGGCATCTTGGTTCTTTCCACAGTTTGGCGACCGTGGCCATTGCTGCTATAAACATTGGGGTACAGATGGCCCTTCTTTTCACTACATCTTTATCTTTGGGGTAAATACACAGTAGTGCAATTGCAGGGTCATAGGGAAGCTCTAGTTTTAATTTCTTAAGAAATCTCCACACTGTTCTCCAAATTGGCTGCACCAACTTGCATTCCCATCAATAGTGTAAGAGGGTTCCCCTTTCTCCACATCCTCTCCAACACACGTTGTTTCCTGTCTTCTTAATTTTGGCCATTATAACTGGTGTAAGGTGGTATCTCAATGTGGTTTTGATTTGAATCTCCCTGATGGCTAGTGATGTTCATCGTTCATTCATTTTTTCATGTGTCTGATAGCCATTTGTATGTCTTAATTGTAGAAGTGTCTTCTGCCCATTCTTTGACATGATTATCTGTTTTGTGTGTGTTGAGTTTGAGCTGTTCTTTATAGATCTTGGATATCAGCCCTTTGTAGTGTCATTTGCTAATATCTTCTGTTCTGTGGGATGCCTCTTTGTTTTGTTGACTGTTTCCTTTACTGTGCAGCTTTTGATCTTGATGACGTCCCAAAAGTTCATTTTCACTTCTGTTTCATTTGCCTTTGGAGACATTTCTTGAAAGATGTTGCTTTGGCCTGAATAGAACAATATCTATTGAAGCAGTGATCGAGATTGAAGCAGTGTTCAAAAACTTCCCAAAAAACAACAGCTCAGGACCTGACAGATTCCCTGGAGAATTCTACCAAACATTGAAAGAAGAAATAATACCTATTCTCCTGAAGCTGTTTCAAATAATAGAAATAGAAGGAAAACTTCCAGACTCTTTCTATGAAGCCAGCATTAGCCTGATCCCCCAACCAGGTAAACAACCCATCAAAAAGGAGAATATCAGACCAATATCCCTGATGAATATGAATGCCAAGATTCTCAACAAAATCCTAGCTAATAGGATCCAACAGTACAGTAAAAAGATTATCCACCATAACCAGGTTGGGTTTATCTCTGTGATATAAAGTTGGTTCAACATTCGGAAATCAATCAATGTGATAGAACAGATCAATAAAAGAGCGAAGAACCACATGGTCCTCTCATTTAAGGCAGAAAAAGCATTTCACAAGATACAACATCCATTCTCGGTTAAAATGCTTCAAAGAATAGGGTAGAGGGAACATTC
>NW_022635102.1:0-2708 GCF_010015895.1 Lontra canadensis | reverse complement strand
TTAGAGTCACCACATGGGCCTGAGCCATTCCAGAGGACCCCAGGCCTGTTGGACAGAGCCATGAACAGACCAGAGGCCAGGTCAAGTCAAGAGGGATGAGTGTTGGCAGGCGTCAGTGGCTGAGAAGTTCGGGGTATGATGCACCCAGGAGTTGATGAGGACAAGCCAGAGTGCACGGACCTGGGGGACAGTAGGGGGAATACGCAGAGGGTGTGCAGGAAGGAGAGGAGACCAGGAGGGAGCAGCAAAGGTGAGGAAAGATCTGGAGATTGTGGGTCAGGGATTATGAGGGAGTGGACAATAGCATCTGAGGAGAGAGGGCAGGTAGTACAAAGAAGAGCCCTCTCTATAGACAGGGAGCCAGAGCCAGGCAGACCTGATGGCTGCCTGTTCAGTATCCCCTTCTCCTGCACTCAGAGAATCCTCACTTTGTTCAGGGGGTGCCATCCCAACCCCAAAGGATGAATTGCCATTGGTCTCAGCCACTCGTGGCGAGTTCATTCCCCTCTGGCAGATACGTGTTTTTTCAGTCTGGATGGAAGACAGAGGTGGTCATGGACCCCAGTTGAAGCCAAAAAGATGTGTGCCTTAAGCTTGCTTTGCTTTGGGGAAAGATTTCCCACCTTAAAAACAGAAAATCTGATTGGCTGAAGGAGAGGAGAAGTGAGTTGGGAGAAATTGGAGGGGGAGATGAGCCATAAGAGACTATGGACTCTGAGAAACAAACTGAGGGTTTTGGAGGGGCGGAGGTGGGGGTATTGGGTGAGCCTCGTGGTGGTTTTAAGGAAGGCAGGTATTGCATGGAGGACTGGGTGTGATGCATAAACAATGAATCTTGGAACACGGAAAAAAATACATTTAATTTAAAAGAAAAACAGCGAGTCAGGACAAATGTCGCTTTGTCCCTTTTCTGACTTGAGTCGGAATATATGGCAATATGATGCCTGGAGCTGGGACAGCTGTTGGGGACCAGCAGGGCAGGTACATAAGACACAGGGAAACATCAATGAACTGCCCAAGGGGACCCCAAACCAACCCACCAGTGCAGTAGGGGACATGCCCTTAAGACTCAAGTCGCTGCTCCTCAGGTTCCTGGCTCTCTACCACAAAGCATCCCGAGCCCCAAATGAAGAGGTGATTATTGAAGGAAACTGCTAATTATCCCATGTAACGGCGTCCTCCTACTCCTTCTAGTCTCAGAAACCCACCCTCCCTCTCAACTTCAGCAGGTGCAGAGTCCCTCAGCTAGACCACGCCTTCCAAGGCACGTGCCTTGCCCTGGCCAATGTGCTGTGAGCTCAGTGTCGGAGGCCATTCCCAGTATCCCTTGAGGGCCTTCGGGTCACATGACAGAATCCTGGCCAATGGGACAGGAGAAGGAAGTTTGGCCTACACCCCATAGCATTCCTGCAGATGAGAGACACCCTGGGGTAGGGACTTGGGGACCTGGCCGAGAGCTACCGATAGACAACCCCTGGACCAGAGCCACCGGGACGGACACAGGTGAGTCTCTCCCTCCTGGCCAGACCTTTCCTTTCTCTGCACTTCGGAGGTGGCACCCCCACCCCTGACCCGAGCTGGGCTCTCCCCCTCGGGATGCGCGTGGCGGGGGGTGCAGCTCTCACTCGGGCACCTGCCGTAGTCCCACCTCGGGGGGGGGGGGTCCCAGCTGGGGAGCTGGCCCCTCAGTGAGCCACACTCAGCTTTCCCTGGTCACCGAGTGCTGCGGGCAGGTGCCTCTTCCCCCAGAGAAGTGTCAGGTCTCAAACTAAGGTGGGTGTGGGCGGCCCTCAAGGGCAGGATTACGGGGGCCCCTCCATTTCCTCCCTCCCCAGTGGGCAGCCTGCGGGGTTCTGTCGTGGCAAAGAGACACGTCAGAGTGAGGAGGAGGGCCCATGCCTCTGCCCACCGACATGCTGGAGGACGGGTGGTGATGGCAGGGGTGGTGGCGGTGGTTGGGTGGGGTGCGGATGGGGGCAGAGCAGTCAGGACACTGGTGGTAATGACGCTGGAAGTGATGATGGTGGTCATCGTGATGATGTCACAGGTGGTGTACACAGTGCTATGGCTGTCAGTGTGGACGGAGGGGGGGCATTGTTGACACAGGTGGTAGCCTGAGTAATGGAGGCAGAGGGGGGGCCTCACTGGTGCAGGTGGCGCTGTGTGTACTGGTGGGGATGGCAGGGATGGCATCTAACCCTCACTGTTTATCTCCTGGGAGCCATGGGCTCCACTTCGTGTGCCCCAAGGAATTGTCCCAATTTGATCCTCACAAGTACCCTGTGAGGGAGGCTGTGAGTCATACTCCTTTGGGCCATGAGGAAAGGGAGGTCCAGTGAGGGGACGTCCCTTGCCCAGGGTCCTGGGGCTGGGAATGCACAGACACAGGATAGACCCGGGCCATCTGGTCTCGAGACCACGCTCCACACCCCTGCACTCACGTGGCCGCAGTGTCCTGCTCAGAGGGAAAGACCAGCCCAGAGCTGGGATTCAGGAACCCAGTCCCAGTGTGTTTGGAGGCCCCAGGATAACCTGAGGTGGGGAAGGGGGACCTAACCTGTGAGCTGAAGAATCTGGTCATCAAAGTGGGTCACAGCCTCGTCATGCATGACCTGGCCCCCGATGACAAACTCCAGACGTCTTGTGGCCAGGAGATGGCGGACCTTGGTGACAAGGAGAGAGAACAAAGCCAGGTTAGAACCCCAGAG
>NW_022635101.1:0-2711 GCF_010015895.1 Lontra canadensis | reverse complement strand
CAAATGACAAGACTAACACGAGGAAAGGCTCTATGGAGATCCCAGCTGAGGAACTGTATACGAATCTAGATAGGATAAGTAGGAATCAAGAAAGAAAGGGAGGTAACTGAAAAAACAAGGAAAATCCTTGAACGGAAATATCCCAAGGAGAAAACCATCAGCCTATAAACACATGAAGAGATGCCTAACATCCTCAGTGATCACAAAAGAGCAGAGGAAAACACAAGGTGTTAGTGTTAACACAGAGAAGGCAGACCCAAAAAAGTGTTGCTTCCTCCAAAGGATTGACTAGTGAAAACCTGATTGAATCATGGAGTGGGGCGCCTGGGTGGCTTCCTTGTGAAGCCTCTGCTTTCTGCTGGCGTCCTGATGCCAGGGTCTTGGGATCAAGCCCTGCCTGGGGCTCTCTGCTCAGCAGGAAGCCTGCTTCTCCCTGTCCCACTTCCCCCGCTTGGACTCCTGCCTCTCTGCTTGGGCTCCCTCTCTCACGGTCTCTCTCTTTCTGTCCAATCCATCCATCAGTCAACCAATTCCTTCAATTCAATAAGGAAAAATAAAATGTTGACGCAAGGGGTCCTAATGCACGACAAGAATAGGGAGGGTTGTTTTCTTTTGTTTTTGAAGATGGTATTTCTTCCTTTGACAGACAGAGATGAGAAGTAAGTAGAGAGAGGCAGGCAGAGAGAGGGGGGAAAAGAGGCTCCCTGCTAAGCAAAGAGCCAGATGCAGGGCTGGGTCCGCAGGCTGGTGCCTCGCCACGCCCACGGTGAAGGGTGAAGGCCTGCAGCAGCTCTGACAGTCCCTTGGGGATCTCCCTGCACATCCTGCCTGCCCCTGCCCCCCAAGCGGGCGCCTGGGTGCCGCCCTCGCCTCTTCCCTGGACCCAACTGCAGCCCCGCCCACCCAAGCGAGTGCGCTCAGGTGTGGGGGAGGCGCTACTCGCTGCTAGCGCCAAGGCTCCCGGGCTCAGCTACTCGCCCAGGCGGCGGCGGCGGCGGCGGCGGCGGCGGCGGCGGCGGAGGCTGCAGAGGCTGAGGGAGCGCGGCTCGCCCCGGGGCGGTCGCTTCTCTCCCCACCCCTCCCACTCTCAACCATTGTTCATTTCTGGAGAGGGTTTTCCTTGTTTGTTTCAGGGAAAGAGCACACGTGAGTGGGGGAGGTGGGAAGGGCAGGACCAAGAGAGAGTCCTAGTGGACTCTGCCCTGAGCCCAGAGCTTGCCTCAGGGCTCAGTCTCAAGAGCCTGAGATCACCACCTGAGCCAGAACCAAGAGTTGGGCTCTTCACTGCGGGTGCCGCCCAGGTGCCCCTCAGCTGTTGTTGACCCATTTCTGGAGACGGGCGCCTGCCTGGCTCCGTTGCTTGAGCGACTGCCTTGGGCTCAGGTCACGACCCCGGACTTGCAGGATCTCGTCCCGCCTCGGACTCCCAGCTCCTCGGGGAGCCTGCTTCTCCCTCTGACCTTCTCCTCTCTCATGCTCTCTCCCACTCATTCTCTCTCCAATCAAGAAAGAAAATCGTGCAAAGGAATGTCTGGAGCCTTGTTTGATGGGCTTGAGTGTGGTTGATCTCCATAAGGACATTTCTCATCGGATGCAGACACCTTGAGGATGGCCATGTCTTTCTAAACGGATCCTTTGTTGTTCTGAAGTGTCTTCTTTCCCTGTTCATTCTATCGGGTGTCTTTCTATCGTCTCTTGTCAAGACCTAGGAAAAGACCTAGAAAAAGACCTAGCCTTTTAGCATTTGTTTGGGTAGGGTCTAGCCCTTTTCATCATTTTTCTTTTCACAAACTCTAGACGATCCTCTGCATCCTTCTAGGTAGAGTTTATTGTTCACTGGCCTATTTCGCTCTTTTCTTTCAATACAATGTTAGTCGTTCGTTGTGAAGGTCACGGTTGAAATGTTGAAGTTGAAGTCTTCTCCCGCGCTAGTCGTGTTTTCTTTTTCCCGTCTATTCCTTCTTCCCTTTTGAACTGCCTTCCTTCCGATGAGCTGAGACGTTTGGAGGCTGGTCTCTGCCTTCTCTTCTTGGCTGTCCCACGGGCAGTGAGCTATGAGTAGGTCATTCTGACTCTTTCTAGTATTGTTCCCCCACTTGTTGAGGGAATCTGTAGAGGAAGCTTTCTTGGAGGGATCATTTCATCCCGCTCCTCCCTCAGGATCCTTACCGGGTCTGTCCTGAATATTCTGACTTAGCCAAAAGAACTCTGCCCTCTGGCCGGTTGGAACTCCGATGACCTCTAGCCTTGTGGGAGTCTTGGCAACCATCTGGTTCAGTTGCCTTTACTCTGTGTTAGAACCTGGGGCATTTTCTTAGACACACACTGCTACCTATGGAGCAAGGACTCCAGACGACTGCAGTGTGCATTTCCAAGAGCTTGTTTTCTACTTGACTTCCTCTTTTCTGGAACCCTTGGCCTTTTCATCACTCTAGCCTTCCTGAATTCCAATCTCTCTTTCCTCACAGCAGGGAGACTCCCATCTTTTCCTTGGAATCTCCTCCCCACTCCCACCATCCAGAACTCCTCCAGGTGAAAAGCCGAGTGAATCCTGGGGCTCAGATGTTTGTTTGTTTGTTTGTTTGTTTGTTTGCTTTCCTCTTCACAGGGATCTCAAATGTGCGTTCCTTTTCAATGTTTTAAAGAGCTAGATATATAGAGAGCTATCTCTATAGATATCTCTATAGATATCTAGATATAGTGATACATTT
>NW_022635100.1:0-2711 GCF_010015895.1 Lontra canadensis | reverse complement strand
ACACACACACACACACACACACACACACACACAGCATCAAGAGCAATAAGCAGCAGGACCAACAAGCAAGAGATGAGCAGAAAGTCTTGATAAACCATATTTACCCAGTTGAAAAAGCAAAGGTAGTATATAATGGTAGGAAGATGAAAACTATAAAATACTAACAAGGCAGATTTGAGAAAGAATAAGTTTTAGAATCAGAAAATAAAATACTGAAATTCAGTGTGCAAGACTAATAGATAAAGTTGAAGTGAGCATTAGTAAATTGGAAGATACATTTCAGAAGAAACTACACAAGGAGCACAAAAGAAAAACGGAAAATATAAAGACTAAGACTCAAAGAGGATACGTAGTGAGAAGACCTCTATTTTATTGGAGTCCCAGAAGAAAGGAGGAAATAAAGGCCAAAGGAAATATTTGAAAGGAGAGGCAGACTAATGGAATAGAATAAAGTATAAGAACAAATCCCATAATACTTGATTTATGGCAGAGACGGCACTGTAGAGTAATGTGGAATTGTTGAGATTTTCAGTGATTGGTAATTGTACAAATAGAAAAAATGGAATTGGACCATAAACAAATATCAATTACATTTGGATTATAGACATAAAAGTGTGAAGAGTAAAACAAGAAAGCCTTTCAAGGGTAATGTAAAATAATCTTTCTTGACCTTTGGGTAGAGGAAGATTTCTTTAACTTACACAGAGTGACATTACAATTAAAAACATGCTAAACAAGGGGTTCCTTGGTGGCTCGGTTAAAATGTCAGACTTAGATTCTGCACAGGCTTGATCTCACAACCCTGAGATCAAGACCTGTGCAGAATCTAAGTCTGACATTTTAACCGAGCCACCAAGGAACCCCTTGTTTAGCATGTTTTTAATTGTAATGTCACTCTGTGTAAGTTAAAGAAATCTTCCTCTACCCAAAGGTCAAGAAAGATTATTTTACATTACCCTTGAAAGGCTTTCTTGTTTTACTCTTCACACTTTTATGTCTATAATCCAAATGTAATTGATATTTGTTTATGGTCCAATTCCATTTTTTCTATTTGTACAATTACCAATCACTGAAAATCTCAACAATTCCACATTACTCTACAGTGCCGTCTCTGCCATAAATCAAGTATTATGGGATTTGTTCTTATACTTTATTCTATTCCATTAGTCTGCCTCTCCTTTCAAATATTTCCTTTGGCCTTTATTTCCTCCTTTCTTCTGGGACTCCAATAAAATAGAGGTCTTCTCACTACGTATCCTCTTTGAGTCTTAGTCTTTATATTTTCCGTTTTTCTTTTGTGCTCCTTGTGTAGTTTCTTCTGAAATGTATCTTCCAATTTACTAATGCTCACTTCAACTTTATCTATTAGTCTTGCACACTGAATTTCAGTATTTTATTTTCTGATTCTAAAACTTATTCTTTCTCAAATCTGCCTTGTTAGTATTTTATAGTTTTCATCTTCCTACCATTATATACTACCTTTGCTTTTTCAACTGGGTAAATATGGTTTATCAAGACTTTCTGCTCATCTCTTGCTTGTTGGTCCTGCTGCTTATTGCTCTTGATGCTGTGTGTGTGTGTGTGTGTGTGTGTGTGTGTGTGTGTGTACCTGGTTATATTTATGATCTGGACACTGTATACAAAAATACACGTGTGTGTATATATATGTGTGTGTGCATATATATGTGTGCATACATAGGTGTGTGTATATATGTATGTATACGTGTGTATATATATATAAAATTATCCCAGGCCTGAAATGAGTCCTATAATTATATAACTACATATATATATTCACAGGACCCATTTCAAGCCTAGGATAATTTTATATATATATACACACGTATACATACATATATACACACACCTATGTATGCACACATATATATGCACACACACATATATATACACACACGTGTATTTTTGTATACAGTGTCCAGATCATAAATATAACCAGGTACACACACACACACACACACACACACACACACACACACAGCATCAAGAGCAATAAGCAGCAGGACCAACAAGCAAGAGATGAGCAGAAAGTCTTGATAAACCATATTTACCCAGTTGAAAAAGCAAAGGTAGTATATAATGGTAGGAAGATGAAAACTATAAAATACTAACAAGGCAGATTTGAGAAAGAATAAGTTTTAGAATCAGAAAATAAAATACTGAAATTCAGTGTGCAAGACTAATAGATAAAGTTGAAGTGAGCATTAGTAAATTGGAAGATACATTTCAGAAGAAACTACACAAGGAGCACAAAAGAAAAACGGAAAATATAAAGACTAAGACTCAAAGAGGATACGTAGTGAGAAGACCTCTATTTTATTGGAGTCCCAGAAGAAAGGAGGAAATAAAGGCCAAAGGAAATATTTGAAAGGAGAGGCAGACTAATGGAATAGAATAAAGTATAAGAACAAATCCCATAATACTTGATTTATGGCAGAGACGGCACTGTAGAGTAATGTGGAATTGTTGAGATTTTCAGTGATTGGTAATTGTACAAATAGAAAAAATGGAATTGGACCATAAACAAATATCAATTACATTTGGATTATAGACATAAAAGTGTGAAGAGTAAAACAAGAAAGCCTTTCAAGGGTAATGTAAAATAATCTTTCTTGACCTTTGGGTAGAGGAAGATTTCTTTAACTTACACAGAGTGACATTACAATTAAAAACATGCTAAACAAGGGGTTCCT
>NW_022635099.1:1712-2711 GCF_010015895.1 Lontra canadensis | reverse complement strand
ACTAGAACTCCTACAGCAATTCAGTAATGTGGCAGGATACAAAATCAGTTGCCTTCTTATACACTAAAAATGAAAATACAGAATGGGAAATTATAGAATTGATGCCACTTAGTATAGCACCAAGAACCGTAAGATACCTGGGAATAAACCTAACCAAAGAGGTAAAGGATCTGTACTCGAGGAACTACAGAACACTCATGAAAGAAATTGAAGAAGGCACAAAAAGATGGAAGAATATTCCATGCTCATGGATCAGAAGAATAAGGATTGTTAAAATGTTTATTCTTTCCAGAGCAATCTATACTTTCAATTTCAACCCGGTCAAAATACCAGCAATATATTTTAATGTGCTGGAACAGACAATCCTAAAATCTGTATGGAACCAGAAAAAATCCCAATTAGCTATGTAAATTTGGAAGAAGACAAACCGAGCTGGGAACATCATGTTGCCTGATTTCAAGATTTACTACAAATCTGTGATCACCAAGAAAGCATGGTACTGGCACAGAAACAGAAACACAGACCAATGGAACAGAGTGGATAGCCCAGATATTGACTGTCATCTTTATGGTCAACTAATCTTCAACAAAGCAGGAAAAAATTTCCAGTGGAAAAAAGACAGTCTCCTCAATGGTGCTGGGAAAATTGGACAGCTGTGTGTCGATGACTGAAACTTGAGCATTCTCTTACACCATACACAGATAAACTGAAAATTGATTTAAAACCTCAATGTGTGACAGGAGTACATTAAAATATAGGAGGAGGACATGGGCAGTAACTTCTTCAACACTGGACACTACAACTTCTTTCAAGACATGTCTCCAAAGGCAAAGGAAACAAAAGAATAAATGAACTTTTTGGAATTCATCAAGATAAAAATCTTCTGCACAACAGAGTAAGCAGTCAGCTAAATGAAGAGGAGCTCATCGAATGGAAGAAGATATTCTTAAAAGGCACTACAGTCAAAGGGCTGATGTCCATGATCTAGAAATAACTTCT
>NW_022635099.1:0-1612 GCF_010015895.1 Lontra canadensis | reverse complement strand
CCCCAAAACATAACATAAATGCTGAACCTTTCCATGAGGACCACAGAGGACAGAGAAATCAAGTTGAAGAATCTCCATACTCCAGGTCCTGTGTGAAAGCTCACTTCCAGCCTCCCCCTCATCCTCCTCTTTCCCATGAGAATTTGGGTGGTGGATGCTGGTGGGTGGCTCATCCTGGGGCTAGAGATCCTCAAGGTGCCTGTTTAGTAGGGTCTCTATGTCTCAGGTTACCTGGGAAGGGAACACCAAGCTTCTCTTTCAAACTCAGATTAATGTCTTCCTCCCTAGAACCTTCTGTGCTCAGGGTGAGCAAAAGACCCTGTGGTTGGTGTTTAGGAGTTATAATGATTGCTAATGTTGTCTTTGTTTCTATGGTGCCCGGCTCTCAGGACTGCGGGGACCTCAGTGCAGAAGTTTGACTCTGAAACATCATGAATCCATGGAACAGATGTAGGAAAATGTAAGAGGTGGTGAAAATAGGTAAGTCCTGGGTAAGGAGGACCAGAATGTAAGTAAATGAGGGCTGGGGTTCTATCTATTGTCCAGGTAGAGATGGGCATGTGGGAGCTGACTTTGTATGGAACTGGGAGTAGGGGGAGAACATACTAGTTCCTGGGGGGTGTCCTGGGTGAGGGTCTCCCTGTACCCTTAGGGACCTCAGTGTTCTCTCTGGGGTCCCCTTCACCATGTCCAGGACCCTCTTTCTCCCATGTGGGGAATGTCCATATGGAGCTTCCCAGAGACCTGGTTACAGACAGAGGAGATGATCCTACTGCAGGGAGAGCCTACATTCCTCTGCCCCAGGGGCTGCTCACACATTCAACAACCCCCACCACTAGTTGAGGGGCTCCCTTCTGTTAGAGAACCTCTTTGATCCACTGCCTCCTTGATCCTCTCGGGCTTAAAGTCGTGGATGTGCAAGTTTGGGGCACAGCAGCTAAGTGTACAAATCTTGTTTAATTTGGACAAAGCTGGATCTCTCCACTGCTGGTAATTCAGAACTGCTCCAATCATCACCAGTGCACCTAACTTTACTGAAACAGGTTCAGTACCAGGTGTGTTCATGGGTTAACTATGTAATAGGATGGCAGAGCTGTTAGATATTGTCATTATTTGTTGTTACCTAGTTGGTGCATAATGCATTAGAAAAACAACTGCATATAAACAACACAATAAAGGATAAACAAGTAATGTAGGTGCCTTGAGGGTTTCCAGGAATGAGCGTGTCAAGGGGAACCTACCCTCAAGATCAGATGGAGAGTCACATAAATCCACAACCTGGGTTTCATGTTGGGGACAAGGGGTAAAAACATGTCAAGTGGCTGAGCTGCACAGCTCATGGCAATCAGCATAACGCATCTCTGTAAAATGATGGTAAGACTCAAATCTCATCAGTTATCTCTGCCACAAACTCCGTGTGTTCCAGCTGGTGTAACAATGTACATGAACTGGGTGGTTTCAAACATTAGACACACATTTTTCACAGTTCTGGAGTCTGGGAAGGGCCATGTGAAGGTGCAGGCAGATTTGGTGTCTGGAGAGAACTCACGTCCTAGGCGGTCCTCTCCCTGTTAACTCTCATGGGCCCAAGGGGCAGAAAGCTTTCCCAGTC
>NW_022635098.1:0-2711 GCF_010015895.1 Lontra canadensis | reverse complement strand
ACACACACACACACACACACACACACACACACAGCATCAAGAGCAATAAGCAGCAGGACCAACAAGCAAGAGATGAGCAGAAAGTCTTGATAAACCATATTTACCCAGTTGAAAAAGCAAAGGTAGTATATAATGGTAGGAAGATGAAAACTATAAAATACTAACAAGGCAGATTTGAGAAAGAATAAGTTTTAGAATCAGAAAATAAAATACTGAAATTCAGTGTGCAAGACTAATAGATAAAGTTGAAGTGAGCATTAGTAAATTGGAAGATACATTTCAGAAGAAACTACACAAGGAGCACAAAAGAAAAACGGAAAATATAAAGACTAAGACTCAAAGAGGATACGTAGTGAGAAGACCTCTATTTTATTGGAGTCCCAGAAGAAAGGAGGAAATAAAGGCCAAAGGAAATATTTGAAAGGAGAGGCAGACTAATGGAATAGAATAAAGTATAAGAACAAATCCCATAATACTTGATTTATGGCAGAGACGGCACTGTAGAGTAATGTGGAATTGTTGAGATTTTCAGTGATTGGTAATTGTACAAATAGAAAAAATGGAATTGGACCATAAACAAATATCAATTACATTTGGATTATAGACATAAAAGTGTGAAGAGTAAAACAAGAAAGCCTTTCAAGGGTAATGTAAAATAATCTTTCTTGACCTTTGGGTAGAGGAAGATTTCTTTAACTTACACAGAGTGACATTACAATTAAAAACATGCTAAACAAGGGGTTCCTTGGTGGCTCGGTTAAAATGTCAGACTTAGATTCTGCACAGGCTTGATCTCACAACCCTGAGATCAAGACCTGTGCAGAATCTAAGTCTGACATTTTAACCGAGCCACCAAGGAACCCCTTGTTTAGCATGTTTTTAATTGTAATGTCACTCTGTGTAAGTTAAAGAAATCTTCCTCTACCCAAAGGTCAAGAAAGATTATTTTACATTACCCTTGAAAGGCTTTCTTGTTTTACTCTTCACACTTTTATGTCTATAATCCAAATGTAATTGATATTTGTTTATGGTCCAATTCCATTTTTTCTATTTGTACAATTACCAATCACTGAAAATCTCAACAATTCCACATTACTCTACAGTGCCGTCTCTGCCATAAATCAAGTATTATGGGATTTGTTCTTATACTTTATTCTATTCCATTAGTCTGCCTCTCCTTTCAAATATTTCCTTTGGCCTTTATTTCCTCCTTTCTTCTGGGACTCCAATAAAATAGAGGTCTTCTCACTACGTATCCTCTTTGAGTCTTAGTCTTTATATTTTCCGTTTTTCTTTTGTGCTCCTTGTGTAGTTTCTTCTGAAATGTATCTTCCAATTTACTAATGCTCACTTCAACTTTATCTATTAGTCTTGCACACTGAATTTCAGTATTTTATTTTCTGATTCTAAAACTTATTCTTTCTCAAATCTGCCTTGTTAGTATTTTATAGTTTTCATCTTCCTACCATTATATACTACCTTTGCTTTTTCAACTGGGTAAATATGGTTTATCAAGACTTTCTGCTCATCTCTTGCTTGTTGGTCCTGCTGCTTATTGCTCTTGATGCTGTGTGTGTGTGTGTGTGTGTGTGTGTGTGTGTGTGTGTACCTGGTTATATTTATGATCTGGACACTGTATACAAAAATACACGTGTGTGTATATATATGTGTGTGTGCATATATATGTGTGCATACATAGGTGTGTGTATATATGTATGTATACGTGTGTATATATATATAAAATTATCCCAGGCCTGAAATGAGTCCTATAATTATATAACTACATATATATATTCACAGGACCCATTTCAAGCCTAGGATAATTTTATATATATATACACACGTATACATACATATATACACACACCTATGTATGCACACATATATATGCACACACACATATATATACACACACGTGTATTTTTGTATACAGTGTCCAGATCATAAATATAACCAGGTACACACACACACACACACACACACACACACACACACACAGCATCAAGAGCAATAAGCAGCAGGACCAACAAGCAAGAGATGAGCAGAAAGTCTTGATAAACCATATTTACCCAGTTGAAAAAGCAAAGGTAGTATATAATGGTAGGAAGATGAAAACTATAAAATACTAACAAGGCAGATTTGAGAAAGAATAAGTTTTAGAATCAGAAAATAAAATACTGAAATTCAGTGTGCAAGACTAATAGATAAAGTTGAAGTGAGCATTAGTAAATTGGAAGATACATTTCAGAAGAAACTACACAAGGAGCACAAAAGAAAAACGGAAAATATAAAGACTAAGACTCAAAGAGGATACGTAGTGAGAAGACCTCTATTTTATTGGAGTCCCAGAAGAAAGGAGGAAATAAAGGCCAAAGGAAATATTTGAAAGGAGAGGCAGACTAATGGAATAGAATAAAGTATAAGAACAAATCCCATAATACTTGATTTATGGCAGAGACGGCACTGTAGAGTAATGTGGAATTGTTGAGATTTTCAGTGATTGGTAATTGTACAAATAGAAAAAATGGAATTGGACCATAAACAAATATCAATTACATTTGGATTATAGACATAAAAGTGTGAAGAGTAAAACAAGAAAGCCTTTCAAGGGTAATGTAAAATAATCTTTCTTGACCTTTGGGTAGAGGAAGATTTCTTTAACTTACACAGAGTGACATTACAATTAAAAACATGCTAAACAAGGGGTTCCT
>NW_022635097.1:0-2713 GCF_010015895.1 Lontra canadensis | reverse complement strand
GCATTACCAGTCTGAAGGTCACAAACACAATGTCCTTGGAGAACGAGACTCCTCGGGGACAGGTGCTAGTAAAACGTAGTCCAAGTGAGGAGCACATTTCTCAGTAGGTGGGCCATGGACTGGCTGGCCAGGATGGTTCAACTTTAAGGAACTGCCCAATCCACGGGCTCTCAAGACAAGTTTTCATCTCTCTCCTCACCTTGTCATATTGCCTGTCTCAAAGATTTACCCATAACCCTCAGCAATGCACAGACACGACCCACCAAGATTC
Source organism: Lontra canadensis (assembly GCF_010015895.1). Taxonomy (NCBI): domain Eukaryota; kingdom Metazoa; phylum Chordata; class Mammalia; order Carnivora; family Mustelidae; genus Lontra; species Lontra canadensis. The sequence goes on along the minus strand of NW_022635097.1, from coordinate 2,442 downwards.
TTACCTCTCCCAGGTGATCCACTGTCTCCCTCTACCCGCGCTGTGATGATCGGAACCCAGAAAGGAAAACCATTTCATGTGTTAGTCTCCAGGAGTAGGAAGTATTATCATTTCCCCGATCTGCAGGTTTTCTTCAGGTTAGCAATGGACCACTAAAACCAACTTAAAGATGCCTGAAATCACAACCAGATGACTACCAGGGGCCTCCTGGTTCACCATAGGGAGCGCAGGAACAAATGTACCTCCACCCCCGACATCACTCTGGGGATCCCATAAATGTTTGTTCCAGTGAGCATGACTCTGCCCAGGCAAGAACTACTCACTCTTACTCTATAAAATGAGCACCCTCCTGGGCAGGGCACTACACACATCCTTCGTCATCACAGATCCTGCCCAGTGCCCAAGTACTCTCCTAGGTAGCTCTCACTCACCCGTACCTCTTAGGATTTTCACTGACCCTAAGAGGATGTAAACCCACTCTCCTCCGGCTCTTGCAGTATTTGTTTAGTATGGAATCCATGGTCTTTTCCCCGGATAATTATGAAGACCCAAAGATCAAGCTCATTTCTGTATTGTCTTCTTCTATTACAAGTATCCGCATCTTCTTGAATCTGTCATTGTTCATGTTTGAAAAATAGACTGACTGCTGAAGCCATGGTGAGGACGAGTACGACACAGCTGGCTGTCCAGGCACCCAGCTGTTCAAGACTGGCAGCCAGATACATGTGCATCTCCACGTGTGTCAGTGGAATAAGAAACACAACTGATTTTATGAAGCAGTGCTACAATCACAGAAACACCGATTACATGCAGGCTGTGTGATTTGTGTCTTAGTGAGCAGGATGCTACACACGGCTGTGCCACAGCATAGACTTCCGCAACATGCCTCATGACCTCAGATGCATCCTATAGCTCTCTCAAAACCACGGTACGAATGACTGCACCCAGCATTTGCCAATAGTCCTAGACAATGCCCACCCTGCCCTCCCAACTTAAATCCCTCTCTGCCGGGGCTCCCGAAACCCACTGAACATTTACCTGGTTGACAACAGGAGCCCAGAGAGGACAGGAGTATTTCTTGCTATTATCTTTTATAAGTATTTTAGTCTTTCCTAATTTGAAGGTGTTTACCTCATTACAGTTGAACCAATGAGATTGTCTTTTGAATATCTGTGATTACACTCAGGTGGAGGCCAGGACCCTCCTGGTTTCAAGAAAGGCAAGTCAAGGACTTTTCTAGTTTTCTACCTCCAATGGCCCGATGGTCACAGCAGAAGTCTTCTCGGTGAGCACTGTTGTCCCCAAATGGAAACTGAGGGCACTTATTGTATGTCATGAGCACCATCCTGATCAGGCACTGTGCACAGTAGGACTTCAATGAGGAAGAATTGCAAGATACCCCTCACACCATCAAATGCACTTTCCTTCAGTCTCCCCACTGTCAGGATGACTTTACGGAAGATTTTTCAACAAGCCTGCACAATACCCAACCACTGTCCTCTCCTACTGGCATCTCTCCTTAAATGAGGATCCCCTCATCTGCACTGTTTATACACAGATGATTATGAGGACAGAAAGAAGCGGTTTCTCCCGTGTTCTCCTCTGCAATTAGAAGTTACCTTCATGTTCTCTTCACCCTCAGATGCCCACATGGTGAGGAATGGATCACTAAAATCATTTAGAGGCTACCTGGGATCCAGATGAGTGAGTCCCTGGCTTCTCCTGAGGTCATGGCAGGCCACATTGGGACCTGTGCATCTCCTCCCCTTCAGGGGTCCAGAGGCAACAAAAAACTGAAATTAGAAGAACACTAATTTCACACAGTGTAATGTAACTGCCACCTTTCTGGGGAGGGCAATCCAAATAGAACAACTTCAAGATGTAGGTCTTGCACACCTGGCCTCAAATGCTCAAAGAGAGCTTTCATCTTTCAATCTGTCATCCACTAAATCATGACTGTATCAAACATTTTTTGAGAACCACAGACAAATCCAAAATACTGCCCTCCAAATGGCATATGTACCTCTCCGTGGATCCCCTCATTTGCTCTACATTTCACTGGATGATTTTAAGGACACAGTGAGAACAAGATTGTCCTGGTCTTTCTTCACGCACAGGAAGAATTTCATCTTCTGTAGCTTGAAGTTGTGCAAAATGTTAGCAGTGCTCCATGGAAATCATATGCAGGATGCCTATTATCAGAACAGATGGATGACAAACCCTCCTGTGTTCAAAGTAGGCATCTCTCGATCACACGTACGTCCAGCCTTACTACCCAAGGTCTTCATTCCCAATGTTTAACCCAGATGAACAGGCACACTAGGAGAAAAAGACATGCCCCTGTGCTTCTCTTGTGCTGCTAAGAATCTTCATATTCGCATCACGCCACCAGGAGTGGCCCCGACAGGCTCCCGTACGACGATTAATCGCCAACTACCGCCT
>NW_022635096.1:0-2713 GCF_010015895.1 Lontra canadensis | reverse complement strand
AGGAATGTGTCTTGTAGGAAATGAACCTTGACATTCAACCTCTCCCTAGTTCTTGGTTGTCTCTTGGTCCTTTATGATTTTCCAAGCAGCCTAATTTATTTTTAATAGCTCCCAGTCATTGAGGGTGTGCCCAAAGGGCATGTATCAGTGTCCCAGAGGGGAATATCTCAGCTAACACCTAAACCCAGCAGATTGGAAGCCAGATCTTTAGACAGCAGTTTTTAAAATACATATATATATACACATACATATATGTGTATATATATATACGTATATATATATACACATATATGTATATATATATACATATATATATATACGTACATATATACATACACACACACACACACACACACACACACAGTTTTGTGGGACCACAAGCTTAAGGCTTGCTGGCTACCAAAGCATGAGATCTGGAGTTGTGCTCTGACCAACAGTTTCAAAAATCAGTACTCCAGTCTAGTGTATAAGCTTCTTTCTGGGACATACTGACAAAATATAGTGAGGGAGAGGAAGGGCACAATGATGGTGTCTCTCTACCTATGTTCTGTGTGAGTACCTCCACAGTCTCTAAGATGTGTGCCGAACCTGAAGCCTATTCATCAATCTGAAGCAACAGGAAAAACCGGAGAGCACCACAAAGGGCCACTGACTGGTGAATGAACAAAAGGTGGCCCATCTGTACCATGGAATTCTACTCAGCAACAACAGGAGAGAAATCTGATTGAAGCTACAGCATGGAGGACCCTGAAAAGCATGCTAAGTGAAAGAAGCCAGTCACCAAGGACTACATATTGTCTCATTTGATTTATGTACAATCTCCAGAAAGAAGCCATGTATAGAGACAGAAAGCAGATCAGCATTGTTTGGGGCTGGAGGAGGGAGCGAAAATTGTCTGCAGAGGGGCTGGAGGAGGTGTGGGGAGGTGAAGGAAGCCTCTAAAACAAACTCGGGTCCTAGCTGAACAACTCTGTCATTGTAGGATACTTTTATAATGGGTGAAATACTTGTTTGTAAATTTCACTTAAAAAAAAAAAAAAAAGCGACAGTCGCCCATTAGTGGATTCTGGGGTCCCCAGGCAAACACTGCCTGGTGAGGTGCCACATCCTGGAGTCCCAGCAGGTGAGGTGCTGAGTTAGAGCCTGGTTTCTGACCTCCCAGCTGGACTCAGGGATTCAGGGCCTGTGCCTTAGGCCTCTGGCCCTGGCAGTTCCCCTGGACTCCACAAGGGGGCAGACGACTTAAGGGAGGAGACCTCCAAGTGGCACAAGACAAGGGGGTTGCAGGCAAAGACAGGGGGAACCAGCTGCTTGGAGATATGGGGAGAAAATGAGGGCTGCAGAGCACATGAGAGCAGCTGGCAGTATCTGGATGGGTTTTGTTGTTGTTTTGTTGTTGTTGTTGTTTTTAAGGATTTTAAAGGGAAGGGTCAGGGCCATTGTTACTTGAACTCAGTCCAGAGAAGCCAGAGCTTTCACTGAGGCCACGTTCTACTTCCTGCCCTGGCTCCTAAGATCTCTGGGCCTCAGTTTCCTCATGTGTAAGGTAAGATTGGTATTCACATTCTCCCAATTCCCTTCCCGCTCAGTTTCTGTGAGTGCATGAGGATCTGAGGTGCCTGTTAAGTCGCTCTGGGGACTGCAGCTGAGATCTGACTTGGGCCCTTCTCTGTGTGTCCCCTGCGGGAGCCTGAGCTGAACCTAGACTGAAAACCGAGTATGGAGGGCGCAGATGGAAGATAGAACAGCAGCAGGCTTGGGGGATGAGAATAACCCAAAGAAGGATAATGCAATGGTGGGGCAAGTGGTTGCCAACGGAGGTAAGAACAGGGAAAAGTCGAGTTTAGAAAAGTCAGGGGAAACTGAGGAATGCATACAGCAGCAGCCATCTCTGCAAGGACCAGCCTGACCTGACCAGTGAGGACTAGGGAGTAACTTAGTCCACAATGAATCTGTGCACTGCTAAGGAGCCCCATATGATGGATCAGAATTTGATTGTACTGCTAGGAAGCACCAGTTCCAGGAGGAGACGGATGTGACCACGAGACTCTGCCAGAGAACCCTAGCTTCGACCTTGGAGCTGCCCTCACGGTGGCTTTTTTCAAAGGAACTGTGGGCTTAGGAGGATCAAGGATGTTTGGATAAGTGTTGGAGATGTCTATTCTTACTGCAGTGAGTTCTACCCTAAGGTCAGGAAGGGCCAGGGTAGGGGACCCTTCCATCTGAAACCAAATGATATTAATAAATTCTTTTTTTTCAATTTTTTAAATTTTAAATGGTTTATTTGCCTAATATTTAAATTCATAACTAACCATCAATTGGGGAGATGAACACCTATTTCTCAACTCCCCTTCAATGCCATAAAGGGTAGATGCACAAACATTAACCCTCGGGCACTGCGTGTAAGGCAGAAACATCTAGAAAGACCTTCATTTGAAGGAAAAAAAACTCTCCATCTCATGGAGTTGAGCCTGCCTCTCAGTGCATTGCTTGGCTTTTTGCTTTAAGGCCTCCACTTCTCCCTTGAGGATGTAACACTTCTCCTTTACCTGGAGTATTTCTGCCAAGGACTCCACATAATTCAAGGCCTGATTCTCCTGCACAGCTTCCTCCCTTTGCCGCTCCTCAATTCCTGCCATGAATTAGAAAACAAAGTGTTCAAGCCCCTGGCCTGTTTCATCTCCCAGGGCATGCTGTATTTTTTTTTTTTTTT
>NW_022635095.1:0-2713 GCF_010015895.1 Lontra canadensis | reverse complement strand
CCCCCCAAATACCTTTATGGTCATCTCCACCAGTGGCCTCCCAGTTTAGGACCTGAGAACAACCTGGAATAGATTAAGGATAAAATGAAAAACCCAGCAGAGCACATTTTATCACCTTCCCATGAGAATATACTATAAAGTGGAAAATATGTCCTAGTGAGGTGCTCCTTTGCTGTGAAAACAAGGTTTACTCCTTGATTGGCACAATGTTGCATTTGCTCAGGTCTAGAGAAGTGTGATTTAAGTATATTCAAAAGGACTTCTCCAACCTAAGTTAAAAGCAGACCCTTGCTTGGCTTACTGCAGACTCTTAGGCTCCAGACATGATATCTCGGAGGTGGGACGGAATGCAGCTCTGTGGGGACAAGGGTTTGGGAGGGTCTCCTTTGGGTTGTCCCTGGCCTGAAGGCTTCTTTTTAATCACCATCCCGGGAGGTCACAGCCTGACTTTAACATATGAAAGGAAGGATGAGAGAAAGTTCTGCAAGCAGGGATCAGGTTTTCTCCTTGGGTCCTTGAGCTGGTTCCTGACCCTCCAGTACCCCAAGCAGTTTGTTTTTAATCCATAAATTAACAAGTAGTGAAGGTTTACCTGAGCAAACACACTTGGCAGGGAGTTAAATTTTATTGCCTCTCTGGGCAAGCTCATGAGGGCCTCTGGGGAGTAGTCTAACCCAGTGGGGCAGGAGGTGGGCAGACACTAACAGGCAGCCCTCCTGCCTCCAGGGCACCCCCAAGGGTCTGCTACTGCAGGAATGGTGACACCTGCATGCTGGGCGGCTTCTGCCTATGCCCTGCCCATTTCACAAGCCAGTACTGCCCGCATGACCAGAGGCATAGGTGGGCGCCTGTAGGAGCTGGCTGTGAGTTGGGCAGGGAGAACCTGGGTTTGACCACGCAGAGGCGAAGGGGGGAGGGGTGGGGTCCCCAGATTAGGGCAGGGTGCAGACACCTAGGCGGGGAGGGCAGGGCGGGGTTGGGGGTGCTGGACTTGGATGCTCCTGGGTCCTGCACCTGCCTGCAGGGCTGCAGCTGCCTCTGCTCCGTGAGCGCAGCACACTAGCTCGTGGAGCCCGGACCTTCCACCGCAGCCGCCTTTGTAGCTGTGTCTTCGCAGCCCTGCACTGTCCCCCGCAGCAGACACCGGCAGCTAAGTTCAGTGGATCTGCCTCCTGTGTACACAGTCCATGCTCCCAGGCAGTGCACAGAGGTCTAGCGGTGCCAGGAGACAGAAAGGAGAACCTGGGCTGATTGATCACTTAAGAAAGTCATGTTCGTTGTGAATCACATAGAGTATTATTATTTTTATATTAATTACATGGTAATTCATGTTAATATTTATTATATGATGCTATATATTATGCTCACAATGATTATATAATGATACTTAAAATAATTATCATGATTTAAAGGGATTCCCAAGCTTATTATGCCCAGATGGCTGGGTTTAAATATGTTTTCCAAACAGCGTCCTTAAGTGTGCTTTCAGTGAACAGTGGTTGGGAGCACACAAGCTGCTAAGCAGAGCCACGCCTGGGAGAGAGGTTATAGACGAAATCCGCAGTGATCTCCCTACACCACGCCAACACCCTCTCCTTGGCTGTGAAATGAGGAGGGCACTGGAGCAGCACAGGAACAGGCAAGGATGGCCAGATGCTGCCCTCTAGAGCCAACCAGGCCGTGCTCCCAGAGAAAGAAGTACCTCGTAAGCACGACTCAGGCCTCCCATGCATTTTAATAGCCAGGACGGTGTGGAGAACACATGGGGGTGAACACTCATTTGTGAGACTTCTGAGCAGTTTTTACAAATATGCGAGCTATATTCAATCCTGGCAACTTTATTTGCAACTAATAAATCAGAACAAATACATACTTAACTTCAGATATAATCAGGGTCATAGAAAAGCTGCAACCTTCTATTAATCTGTAAATGTTAAGCATGAGTCTTTAGAGAATAAGCATATATCTTCAACAGCTATTTAGCTACAGTGCCAGGACACTTGCTCAACTCAGGCTTGCCAAAAACCAATTTGTAAAAAAAAAAAAAAATGCATTTTCGGCAAAGCTCAATAAAGTGAAGTGCAATACAATGAGGTAGGCCGATACGCCACTTCCTGAATGTAGTCCACACATCGTAAGTTCCTTCCGAAGAGTACAGGATAGAGGAGGGGCGGGGGGGAGTGCAAACTTAAAGAAATCTTACAAAGAGTACCTCAGCCAGGTTATCAAGTTTAACACTGATAGTGACACCATGCTGATAGCACGCATCCTTAGTACGACATGACAAAAACAGCACTTGACCTGAGGGGTTCTATTTCCCAAAATCCATACCCCCAGAGAAAAAGTCAGATAAATCACAGTCGAGGGGCATTTTACGAAATTCCTGACCAGTACTCTTCAAAACTGTCAAGGCCATCAACAAGGAAGCTCTAAGAAACTGCCACAGCAAGAGATGCCCAAGCAGACAACTACATGTGCATAACGTGGTACCTGGATGACATCCCAGAATGGAAAAAACACACGAGGGGAAAACTGAAGAAATCCAAATGAAGTATGGACTTCCATTAACAATATATCAATCTTGGTTCATCATTGAGACAAATGTGCCATAATAATGTTAGATGTTAATATCAGGAAAACTGAATGTGAGGTACAAGGGAACGTTCTGTTTTATCTCTGTGATTTTTCCAGAAACCCAAAACTATTCTAAACT
>NW_022635094.1:0-2714 GCF_010015895.1 Lontra canadensis | reverse complement strand
ACAACCAACAAAGGAGGAGGTTATACATTAGTCATGGGTCTTGTAGGTCAAACAGAAGGAATGGGAGTCCTATGTCAACCATAGTCTTTTAGGTAAACAGAGTAGGGTGTGCCTGGGCCAGCAGCATGGAATTTATAGTTGAGCAAGCACACATAAAGGGAGTATTCTACCAGCAGGCTGTCATGAGGCAGGGGAGACAACAGAAAAGGGAAACAGGCGATGTTCCACCCTGAGTGCCCAAGGCATGCCCAGCTGCTGGACTTCAAGGACATATATCCTCCTCTCCATTGGAGGGCTGCTGCTAGTACAGGTTTTCTCAAGGTCATCTTCAAGCATGCTTGCATGACCAGTACAATTTCTCATTAGAAATTGTAAGCAGCCTATCATTCTGAGGGATGGTTACATTTCACCCTTTTTGTTAATGCAGAAGCAGCAAGATCCATTTTGCAAGTTCTTGAACCATTAGTCGTCAGAAGGATTTCCGGTGAGCATCTGAGGACTAAGCATAAAAAGACTATAGCAATAAAAAGTGTCATCATTCCACCTATAATGCCAAGACCAGTTTTTTGATCCAAGCAAAGGGGTTTACATCAGACAGAATATCATTAATCCTTTGTGCGAAACTCACTCTTGGAACTGATTGTAAGGATCGCGAGGAATGCCCTGAATAGTATCTTGAAGCTGTTTAATATCCACAGTTAAATTACCGCCATAATGAGTAGTAATATGGTGAAATCTTGTTCCATGGTATTTCTGATTCATTAGAGGTGTAGGGAGTAACACAGAAGGAAGAAACATTCTAATCACACAGAAGGTGAAGCCTTATATTTAGAAGATCCTCTCTCCTATATATATTAAGACTTCTACTAAATCAGAGACTCTTTCATGAAATCTTTGATCTAGGACTGTTTGTTGATTCCAAGCCTTGCTAGCATTCTCGTGCCATTTTTGCACAAATTGTGTGGTTTGTATGGTCTGATGCAAGGCCATTCTCGCAATAGTATCCATAACAGTAATGGCTATAATTCCTAAAATAGGTTGGTCAGAGGCACAGGTGACAACCCGGATTTATGATTCTTGTCTGAAGTGTGTAATATGTGTGTGGTGGGGCAGAGGTTGGGGGGACACTTTTGTGGGACTGAGTCCCTGCTATCTCCAGATATCTATGTCCACATAGATAGTGTCAGATTTGAGTTACATTGTAGCACACCCATCTGGTATCAGAGAATTGTTGGTGAGTGGGACACCCCCTCCCACCCATGGTGGAATTGGGCACAGAACCCTTATGATTCCAAATATGAGAATGTACAAAAACAAAACAGAAACCTCACACTTTTTGCTAGTTTGGCTAAAACAGAAAGTCTAAAATCAAAGCCTGGTTTACAAATGTACGATGTTATGAGAAATGTTTTTTTGTGAAGGTTTCATTTCACAGGCATGATTGATCACATTATTATCTATTTTCCATTGATCTTCATGTCCAGCTGTCTTCTCTCCCCAGAGGTCTGGCTGATGGGGCTCAAGGGTCCATGCCTCTAATCACAAGTTGACCCCACTGCCAACCAGCCCCTGTTCCTAGGTGAGGGCTAAAAGCCACGTCATTAACATAACAAAAGAAACCTTTATTGCTCTCCTCATTGTAAATTACAGAGGTTTTGTGCCTGAACAAGTGGTTTTGTTATGTTCTGTTATATTTCTATTTCACAGAAATAGAAAGCAAAGGAATAACCTAAAGAAAGTAAAAAATACCCTAGATCAGTGAATAAATTTGATGATGTGTTTTTCCAAGTTTTCAATAGCTTTCTTTTTATAGCATGCTTAAAACATATTGTAAACATAAATATAATCTTATTTATTATCAGTGATATTTAAAACATAGGGATATTAAGACAATATTAGGTTAAATATTGTCTTAACTCTCCAGTTATTTTAGTCCATGAACATCCATTTTTAATCATATATGTTGTTTTGGAAATTTAACAACTGAACTAAGAAAAAAACTATGAGTTTTTTTCAAAAAAGTGAATATTTTGTTGAAAAAAAAAAGACTAGAAAAGTTGTATAGTATTACATACTAAAATCTTATCTCACAAAACGTACCAACTTAAAAATTTTTAAAAATTTAAAAGATTAAAAAAAAATTTAAAAATGCGCCTGGGTGGCTCAGTGGGTTAAAAGTCTCTGCCTTCGGCTCAGATCGTGATCTCAGGGTTCTGGGATCAAGCCCCACATTGGGTTCTCTGCTCTGCGAGGAGCCTGCTTCCTCCTCTCTCTCTGCCTGCCTCTCTGCCTCCTTGTGATCTGTGTCTGTCAAATAAATAAACAAAATCTTTAAAAAATTTAAAAGATATCTTTGATACTTTTATTTGTAGCTTCTTTTTATGAAAAATTAATTAAAAGTTACAGGGAGGGCTTTTTCACATGTACTTTTAAAAATAACAGAGACCCCAGAAAATAATTATTTGAGATCTCCTATTCAAAGATATTTAAAGATTTCAAATTTCCTGGGACCAAATAAGAGAAGACAGCAAGATTCTTATATTTCTTAAAACCAGATCATTCAATCATCCATCATTCCATGATGTGTAAATCACAAGTTCCAGAGTGCTAGATTAAGAAATGGATCCTTCTACCCTGGATTTTCTCTCTAATAGATATAGATCATAATTTCTTTGTCTACATCATAGTCTTCCAGCATCATGTATATGTTTAGA
>NW_022635093.1:0-2716 GCF_010015895.1 Lontra canadensis | reverse complement strand
CTCTCCCTCTCTCTTTCTCTAATAAATGAAATCCTAAAACAAACAAATAAAACATGGAAAAGGCCAACAGTGCTTTTCCTTAGTAGAAATTTAAAAGTATTTTTTAATGAAAGAATAATTTATTAATGCCATATGCAGTAATTTGCAAACTTCAATGGACCTAAAATATAATTCTACAGGAAGTGTTAAAAAGGAATGGAATTAAAATTGTCATTCATTAAGTGCAGAATATCCAAACTGAACAGTCTCCAGGCACCCATGTTTTTTCCATAAACAGAAAAATCCAAGGGGTAGCCCTGAACAACTCACTAATTACTTTGAAACTATACAGTTTGCAAATTCCTCACTCTTAATTCAGCATAGTTTTACATAAGGAGATGAGGTTTTTCTAAAACTGAGACTACTATAACTCTGAGTGGAAATACTGGTATCTTTTCAATAGTGTGAGTTTTAATGAGATGGAAGCTAGCTAGCCAAGTACTGTATACTCAAGCTAGGAAACAGAAGAAACTGCCAAAAAATATTATTCAAAACATCAAGAAACTGATATCTAAACAATGTATTTAACCCTTATCCTGATGATCAATGGTGTGAATGCATAAATTTCTAAGAGAAATTTTAAAAATCACAATTTACTCACATTATGAATAATCAATGCTGAAAAAAAATACTCTTTGGAATAAATCTTTGATTCTATCAAATAACATAAGATTTTCTGGCATCCAAAATCATTTGACATTATTTACGGCAAAAAAAAAAAAAATTTTAAAGGTTGTAACAGATTTTTCCTTTTAAAACTAGAAGTAACTCCACTGACCTTTTTTCAATTCCCAAGAACACTCCTTTAAATTAGTAACATTGAAAACTTAAGTGTATCAGGAAGGAACTAATATATCTTGGTAGTCTCTTCAGCATTGTAATTATGCTACTTTTTTAACTAAGGAAGTATGCAATAGTGCTTATACTACAGTAGTATGGTTGTTAAGGTAATTATGGTTTGTCTATTTTGTTGACGATTAAGTAACAATAAATATATGTTACTTGGATGATAAGACATGAAGATAAAGAGGACTACAATTCAAAAAATGATTCTACTTAATTGAAAAGAGGATACAAAACTATAGAGTTCATGTTTTTAAGCATTTTAAAAATCTATGCATGAAAAGAAAATGGAAATATTTTTAAATTCTCATTTACATCTTTTTAGGTGATGAAATTATCTAGTATTTTCAATTTATTTCCCTGTTATTTCCAAATTTTCTCTAATAAGCAAAATTTAATTTAAAAAAACTCAATGTGTTCAATATCTTTAAATGGTCTAAAATATTTATATTGAAAATGACAGCTGAAATATTTCCTTAAAAAAATCTATTCACACGAAAGAACACCTTAAAGAATAAAAAATTTCCATCTTATTCAATTCAAATTTGATTGTTGTATTGAAATTTGTGACTTGCCTAACACTGCACTACAGATCACATTTTCGAAAGGTCACCATTTTGCCCTCTCTCCAACTACACAAATAGACTAGTTCTTAAGAGAGAATATAAATGACCTGTTGTTACTTTCCTGAATGAATTTCTAAGCATATACTATGAAAATTACCAAGGAAGTTAACTGCAGAAAGTTCAACAGCTTTCCTACTTAGGTCTTAAGTTGGATACTTTTTATGCATCATGTTCAAACTAGTATCTCAGAAAGAATCTTCAAAGAATAATTAAATTGGAATTAACCAAAATGAGAGTTGGGTCTACAGAATGATGCAATAGAAATTTGGAGACAAACTCAATGGCTACCATCTTCCTTCAACATAAGTGGTAATGGATAACATGGATATATTAAAACAAATTTTCACATTTCTACATGTCATATCATTTTTGCATTAATTTTTTGTATTCTAAGATATAACTGATGTAATTCAACTTACAAAACATTAGAAGTAAAAGTATAATCAAGTTTATTTTTCAAAAGATTTAAATACTTACACACTGGCTAAAAGCTTAGTCTCACTCCAAACACAATTATTTCTTCTGCAAGTTTTGAGCTAAATCAATGTGATCAGTGTCTGATGGGAGTCCTTTACTTAGAAAAGTATCTTACTTATACCTAGAGTATGCAAAAATACCTAGTATTTTTATAATATATTCAAACAGACGGGGGAACATTTAAACTTTTCATCAAAAGTTTTAAGCATGGGGGCACCTGGGTGGCTCAGTGGGTTAAAGCCTCTACCTTCAGCTCAGGTCATGATCCCAGGGTTCTGGGGATCAAGCCCCACATCCAGCTCTCTGCTCGGCAGGGAGCCGGGTTCCTCCTCTCTCTCTGCCTGCCTCTCTGCCTACTTGTGATCTCTGGCGAATAAATAAATAAAATTTAAAAAAAATAAAAAATAAAAGTTTTAAGCATGCTTAAAAATATATCTTGATTAATCAATTTGTATTATTTACAGCACAACATGGTATAGTCATTGTTTGTTTTGGGTTTTGGCAATGAGCAGATGAGCCTGACAGTGTTTGCCATCCTTCATGTAACTTATCCAGGGGCCAAGGGTGGGAGGGTCTTGGCATATGGACATTGGTTAGCTCTGCAGAGACCTATCAGCATCAGAGCGCCCATTCATAGAGTTTAAAGTAAGAACAACTTAAAACCTGAGCTCATCAGAAGAAATGGGAGATTTTGTGATGGAAGTGACCAAGAAAACAAAAAAGGAAAAAGC
>NW_022635092.1:0-2717 GCF_010015895.1 Lontra canadensis | reverse complement strand
TTTTTTTAGGACACCTAAATTGTAGTCCTGTATGTCAAAATTTTGGATGCTAATTAATTATCATATTAAAACCAAACACACTGTTATACATGAGCTTCAGGCTGCTTTACCAGACAAGGTAAGAGTAGATGAAATAAATTATTATATACATAATGTGTGTGTTCTTATTTAACTGTTAACTTTTTTCACCTGGGTTGTTCCAAATCTTCTAGTCACTGATTATACAATATTCATCAAGACCATGACCCTGGACATCCTTTTTTTGGAGTCAAACTTAAATACATTCCTGCCTCCTTTAATGTATTTACCATTATGTTGAACAACCCAGCACAAAGAGATTGTAACACACACAACAACTGTATATTCTAATTTTTCCTTTGAGAATTTCCTCAGAGAATTAAATATCTTGGACACTTTTGGTCACAGAACAAGGGCACAGCTCTCTTCCCCTAACTTGCTCCTACTTCTTGTAAGAATCATGGAAAGAACATGATGTGGGGACATGGTTAGTTACTATTACCCTGTATGTCAAATTTCCTCCTCTGCCAGGTTAGTTACCAAGGATTCTGACTTCCAGTATTAGAGTGGGTTTGCTGGAGTTGGGGGTAGGGAAGAGAATGAGCAAGAACCTTGGGGAAAAATAACATGAGGAGAGGTCTTATGAAGGTCTTCTTTGATGAGTACTTTTGTATTCTGAGGCAAGATAACAGTCCTCTTTGAATCTCCTTTTATTTCATTTGGGTTGAATTAGTTCTTGCCATTGTCCTAGCAAGTTCTGTTAAAGCAATTTAGTAGCAAACTTTGGAACACATAAAGAGTCCCATTTTAACATCCTTTACATGTGTCTTCCTTGCCAATACCCTGCTTTTTTGTTTCAAGTTTTTATTTAAATTCTAGTTAGTTAAAGTATACTGTGATGTCACTTTCAAGAGTAGAATTTAGTGATTCACCACTTATGTATAACATCCTTAACCTTTTTGACCCAAATGGTCATCTAATTTTTTCTCTGGAATTTCTCCTATGAATATTTGTCACAGTCCTGCTTTCTTCAGGTAGGTTTATGACTACTTTGAATCTGTTAATGACACTAGATCAGGGGAAAATTATGAGTCATACAGAAATATAAGAGGTTATTCATATATAAGATTTATTTTGAAGAACATGAGTTGCTCTGCTAACCCACAGAAGGAACAGTATAGTGTCTCTGATAATCAACAATAATTAAACATTCCAAAAATTGGGTCAATAGAAGTAACAAAAATAGATATGTAAATTGTAAAGTAATAAGTGAAAGCTTTTTTTTTTAAAAAACATTTTCTGGGATTCATTTTAAATTAAGAAATAAGGGACTGGGGGGAGGAGTCAAGATGGCGGAGAAGTAGCAGGCTGAGACTACTTCAGGTAGCAGGAGATCAGCTAGATAGCTTATCTAATGATTGCAAACACCTACAAATCCAATGGGAGATCGAAGAGAAGAAGAACAGCAATTCAAGAAACAGAAAATCAACCACTTTCTGAAAGGTAGGACTAGCGGAGAAGTGAATCCAAAGGGACGGGAAGATAGACCCCGGGGGGAGGGGCCGGCTCCCAGCAAGCGGCAGAGCAACCGAGCACAAAATCAGGACTTTTAAAAGTCTGTTCCGCTGAGGGACATCGCTCCAGAGGCTTAACTGGGGTGAAGCGCATGCGGGGTCAGCGTGGCCTCAGGTCCCGCAGGGTCACAGAAGGATCGGGGGTGTCTGAGTGTCGCAGAGCTTACAGGTATTAGAACTGGGAAGCCGGCTACAGAGACAGAGCCGAGGAGTGAGCTCACAGCTCGGGCTTACCTTGAACCGGTCGCAGGCTCGGTCAGCTCGGAGCGCGGCCGGAGGCCAGGGTGACGGGAGAAATTGGGCGCTGTTCTCTGAGGGCGCACTGAGGAGTGGGGACCCAGACTCTCGGCTCCTCTGGGCTGGAGACTGGGAGGCCGCCATCTTCATTCCCGTCCTCCGGACTCTACGGAAAGCGCTCAGGGAACAAAAGCTCCCAAAAGCAAACCTGAGCGGATTACTCAGCCCGGCCCCTGGTAAGGGCGGTGCAACTCCGCCTGGGGCAAAGACACTTGAGAATCACTACAACAGGCCCCTCCCCCAGAAGATCAACAAGAAACCCAGCCAGGACCAAGTTCACTTACCAAGGAGTGCAGTTTCAACACCAAGGAAAGCAGCGGAATTCCAGAGGAGGAGAAAGCAAAGCACGAAACTCATGGCTTTCTCCCCATGATTCTTTAGCCTTGCAGTTAATTTAATTTTTTTTCTTTTTCAATTTTTTTTCTCTTCTTCTGCTAAATTTTTTTAACTTTTACCCTTTTCTTTTTTAATGATTTTTAACTAGTTTATCTAATATATATATATTTTTTTTCCTTTTTATATTTATTCATTATTGGTTTTCTTTTTTTATTTGTTTCTTTTTTATTTTTTCTTTTTCTTTTTTTTTTCTTTTCTTTTTTTCTTTCTGAACCTCTTTATATCCCCTTCCCCGCCCCCTCACGATTTGGGATCTCTTCTGATTTCACTAAAGCATATTTTCCTGGGGTTGTTGCCACACTTTTAGTATTTTACTTGTTCCTTCATATACTCTTATCTGGACAAAATGACAAGGAGGAAAAATTCACCACCAAAAAAAGAACAAGAGGCAGTACCAAAGGCTAGGGACCTAATCAATACAGACATTGGTAA
>NW_022635091.1:0-2719 GCF_010015895.1 Lontra canadensis | reverse complement strand
GTGTGTGTGTGTGTGTGTGTGTATGACATCAACAGGTGAAGTATGAAAATTGACACACACAAACTATCCTGAGTCAATTACCACTTTTTACTTCTAGGAGACAGAAACACTACAGTTTAAAGTTGCACTGTCCCTCTGACTGGGGGTAGTGCATATAGAGCCAGGTGTCTAGATGGAGATAAACTGCTCTTCTTCCCTTTGTGATGTTGGTCAAATTATTTAAAATATTCAAATCTCAGTGATCTTATGTTATTATTGGAGTGATATTTTTACCAATATAATGGGCTACTGTGAATATAGAATGGGGTAATCTGTGTAAAGCATTTAACATGGCTTCTGGTATAATAAATGTAAGTGAACAGTATAAGAATTAATTATTGAATATAATAACCATCTTAACAACAGTGCCTAAATTCAGGATCCAAGTGTTGGAAAGCTAGAACAAGAGACACAACTTTGGGGAAGTTATATGGAGAATGATATATGGGAAAGAAAACTGGTAATGTTACTGTTGAGATGGATATTATACATCAGTAATTTATCAAAATGATATATATCATGCTCTAATGTTCTCTTTCTCATCACAAAAAATATACACTTTTTTGTTGCCAATTAAATAAATTACTCTACTTGTAAAGACTTTTTAAACTAAACCCTAGAGAAATAAGAGCTAGATCCCTAGGAAGGAGTTACAAAGATGAACCCACCAGCTTTCTCTTTGACTTTAAGAAAATAACTCTTTCAGTTTCTTATGTTACATAGATACATAGCTAATTCTATGTATCTATACTATACTATAACTAATAATAATTATAGTATAAATTTTATTATTGTTCTAGCTTAAAATTACATAGTGTCTTCAAATATTTATGACTTATTAAAGACGTTAGACTTCTTTTCTTAGACTCCTCCAAAAAAAATGTACTCAGAATAAAAATGGTAATTCAGGCGTCATTCACATCTAAAATTTTTTCAAAAATTAGAGAGATGGTATTTTGAAAGTACATTAACCAGGTACACCTCACTCATTGCTGCTTAGCAGACATCTCAGGGGGAAAAAAATATTGGCAAGAGACCTAGCTGACTGAAACATTGACAGAAATCATACACAGAGGAAGTGTTCTATTTCCTTTGTTCTTTATGTGTTCTATAAATATTTTATGTATTTATTAAAGCTGTGTTATTGCTGGAAGCCAGCCTTCTCCCTTGTTTAATTCTTCCCCCATCCTTGAAGGTTAGAAATGTTTGAAATATAGAGAGTCTGAATTCCATGTGCATTTTTTGTTAATAGACAACACATGAAAATTAGAGATGAAAATTTCTTAAAAGGAAGAGAAAAGGAAATATTTAGGATGACTGGAAGAAGTCTCACAATACCCTGGAGGTGACCTTGAGGAATGGCTCTATTGAAATTCTGTGAATTAAAAATGTGAGAAATTCCAATAGAAATGAGGGTCACTGTTTTCTTCTCACAGCTATGTTTGTCTTCCTTGGTCCATGTGGCAGGAAAGTCATGGTTTGAGGGGCTTCATTAGAAAACTGCCTGTGGGTGGTTCATCACCAGTTGTATTTATTTCAGTGTTAAAAGGGCAGATTTCCTGTTTAAATAGCATGCATCTTTGAGGGCAAAAGACCACTATTGGAAACATCAACAAAACCATTCCATTCACTAACATTTTAAACCCAGGAGCTGGAATAATGGAAGGAATCAATAAATCAGAAGTCAACATGCAGTTCTCTTCCTTTGGGGACCCCAAAGATCCTGTTGTTTCAGTCTTGTCTGGGCTGTAAAATGAACAGAAACAAGTGGAAACATTCCATCTGGTCTTTGGAGGACATGGACTTTAGCCTCCTTCTTTTGCTCATGAACATCACAGTAGGATTATGCGCCATTTTATTTCATCTCAACATAATATCACATACGTTTTAAAACAGAGGATTGATAAATTGAAAGGTATGATTTGCTGCACATTGGGGGGGGATATAGTAGAGTGCAAAGTGGATACCAAAACCAATCTGCACAAATTAAAAAGTGCCAAAATTTATCATGAATTCCATGCTGTGTTTTGTCTTCTATAGAAAGTATCTATGCTGTTTAACATGTACCAGACAATGTGATAGGCATTGGACATAGGTTGTCTCATTTATCTTCAAAGAATGTTATAGCTATCCATTTTACTGAGAAGGAAACTGATACTCAGAGAGATTGAGTTATTGTCCAACTTCAAAGAGCTAGTACATGTGGAAATCTGAATTCCAACCTCTATTTGTCTAATTCAACACCTGAACACTTAGCTACTACATATCCTCCAGTTAGAAATTAGATGGCTATCCTCATTCAAGGACAGGAATTGTTGAACCCCTATTGCCCAAGTTCTACTAAAGATATTTTTCTTTACGGATTGACATATCGGTATCCTGGAATCATAATATCACAGCAGCTAAGGGGTATTTAATGATAGCAGTATCATATAATGCTCAGTCTTCCAAACTGGGATATTTTGTAAATTGAAGAATGAGATAACAATACTTTACTAGGAAAATGGATATAAACCAGGACTGGTCAAATAAACTGGAATGTGTGTTCATTCTATTCATAGGTAGTCATCATACGACTTGTGAACTTTCTAGCACTATGCTAATATTAAGAACTACAATTTAATGTTTGATTCTAAGACTTAAATTTGTTTATAAGCACTGTCTTTATCATCTGCACTGA
>NW_022635090.1:0-2719 GCF_010015895.1 Lontra canadensis | reverse complement strand
TTAGCGGAAAAGCTTTCAGTTTTTCTCCATTGAGAATGATATTTGCGGTGGGTTTTTCATAGATGGCTTTGATAATATTGAGGTATGTGCCCTCTATCCCTACACTTTGAAGAGTTTCGATCAGAAAGGGATGCTGTACTTTGTCAAATGCTTTTTCAGCATCTATTGAGAGTATCATATGGTTCCTGTTTTTTCTTTTATTAATGTGTTGTATCACATTGATTGATTTGCGGATGTTGAACCAACCTTGCAGCCCTGGAATAAATCCCACTTGGTTGTGGTGAATAATCCTTTTAATGTACTGTTGAATCCTATTGGCTAGTATTTTGGTGAGAATTTTTGCATCTGTGTTCATCAAGGATATTGGTCTGTAGTTCTCTTTTTTGATGGGATCCTTGTCTGGTTTTGGGATCAAGGTGATGCTGGCCTCATAAAAGGAGTTTGGAAGTTTTCCTTCCATTTCTATTTTTTGGAACAGTTTCAGGAGAATAGGAATTAGTTCTTTAAATATTTGGTAGAATTCCCCCGGGAAGCCATCTGGCCCTGGGCTTTTGTTTGTTTGGAGATTTTTGATGACTGTTTCAATCTCCTTACTGGTTATGGGTCTGTTCAGGCTTTCTATTTCTTCCTGGTTCAGTTGTGGTAGTTTATATGTCTCTAGGAATGCATCCATTTCTTCCAGATTGTCAAATTTGTTGGCATAGAGTTGCTCATAATATGTTCTTATAATTGTCTGTATTTCTTTGGTGTTAGTTGTGATCTCTCCTCTTTCATTCATGATTTTATTTATTTGGGTTCTTTCTCTTTTCTTTTTGATAAGTCTGGCCAGGGGCTTATCAATCTTATTAATTCTTTCAAAGAACCAGCTCCTAGTTTCGTTGATTTGTTCTATTGTTTTTCTGGTGTCTATTTCATTGATTTCTGCTCTGATCTTTATGATTTCTCTTCTCCTGCTGGGTTTAGGGTTTCTTTCTTGTTCTTTCTCCAGCTCCTTTAGGTGTAGGGTTAGGTTGTATACCTGAGACCTTTTTTGTTTCTTGAGAAAGGCTTGTACCGCTATATATTTTCCTCTCAGGACTGCCTTTGCTGTGTCCCACAGATTTTGAACTGTTGTATCTTCATTATCATTTGTTTCTATGAATTTTTTCAATTCTTCTTTAATTTCCTCGTTGACCCATTCATTCTTTAGAAGGATGCTGTTTAGTCGCCATGTATTTGGGTTCTTTCCAAATTTCCTCTTGCGATTGAGTTCTAACTTCAGAGCATTGTGGTCTGAAAATATGCAGGGAATGATCCCAATTTTTTGATAACAGTTAAGACCTGATTTAGAACCAAGGATGTGATCTATTCTGGAGAATGTTCCATGTGCACTAGAGAAGAATGTGTATTCTGTTGCTTTGGGATGAAATGTTCTGAATAGATCTGTGATGTCCATCTGGTCCAGTGTGTCATTTAAGGCCTTTATTTCCTTGTTGATCTTTTGCTTGGATGATCTGTCCATTTCAGTGAGGGGAGTGTTAAAGTCCCCTACTATTATTGTATGATTGTCGATGTGTTTCTTTGATTTTGTTATTAATTGGTTTATATAGTTGGCTGCTCCCACGTTAGGGGCATAGATATTTAAAATTGTTAGATCTTCTTGTTGGACAGATCCTTTGAGTATGATATAGTGTCCATCATCATCTCTTATTACAGTCTTTGGTTTAAAATCTAAGTGATCTGATATAAGGATTGCCACTCCTGCTTTCTTCTGATGTCCATTAGCATGGTAAATTCTTTTCCGCCCCCTCACTTTAAGTCTGAAAGTGTCTTCGGGTTTAAAATGAGTTTCTTGTAGGCAACATATAGATGGGTTTTGTTTTTTTATCCATTCTGATACCCTGTGTCTTTTGATTGGGGCATTTAGCCCATTAACATTCAGGGTAACTATTGAGAGATATGAATTTAGTGCCATTGTATTGCCTGTAAGGTGACTGTTATTGTATATTGTTTCTGTTCCTTTCTGATCTACTACTTTTAGGCTCTCTCTTTGCTTAGAGGACCCCTTTCAATATTTCCTGTAGAGCTGGCTTGGTGTTTGCAAATTCTTTCAGTTTTTGTTTGTCCTGGAAGCTTTTAATCTCTCCTTCTATTTTCAATGATAGCCTAGCTGGATATAGTATTCTTGGCTGCATGTTTTTCTCGTTTAGTACTCTGAATATATCATGCCAGCTCTTTCTGGCCTGCCAGGTCTCTGTGGATAAGTCTGCTGCCAATCTAATATTTTTACCATTGTATGTTACAGACTTCTTCTCCCGGGCTGCTTTCAGGATTTTCTCTTTGTCACTAAGACTTGTAAATTTTACTATTAGGTGACGGGGTGTGGACCTATTCTTATTGATTTTGAGGGGGGTTCTCTGAACCTCCTGGATTTTGATGCTTGTTCCCTTTGACATATTGGGGAAATTCTCTCCAATAATTCTCTCCCATATACCTTCTGCTCCCCTCTCTCTTTCTTCTTCTTCTGGAATCCCAATTATTCTAATGTTGTTTCATCTTATGGTGTCACTTATCTCTCGAGTTCTGCCCTCGTGGCCCAGTAGTTGTTTGTCCCTCTTTTGTTCAGCTTCTTTATTCTCTGTCATTTGGTCTTCTATATCGCTAATTCTTTCTTCTGCCTCATTTATCCTAGCAGTGAGAGCCTCCATTTTTGATTGCACCTCATTAATAGCTTTTTTTT
>NW_022635089.1:0-2719 GCF_010015895.1 Lontra canadensis | reverse complement strand
TCAGTGCAGATGATAAAGACAGTGCTTATAAACAAATTTAAGTCTTAGAATCAAACATTAAATTGTAGTTCTTAATATTAGCATAGTGCTAGAAAGTTCACAAGTCGTATGATGACTACCTATGAATAGAATGAACACACATTCCAGTTTATTTGACCAGTCCTGGTTTATATCCATTTTCCTAGTAAAGTATTGTTATCTCATTCTTCAATTTACAAAATATCCCAGTTTGGAAGACTGAGCATTATATGATACTGCTATCATTAAATACCCCTTAGCTGCTGTGATATTATGATTCCAGGATACCGATATGTCAATCCGTAAAGAAAAATATCTTTAGTAGAACTTGGGCAATAGGGGTTCAACAATTCCTGTCCTTGAATGAGGATAGCCATCTAATTTCTAACTGGAGGATATGTAGTAGCTAAGTGTTCAGGTGTTGAATTAGACAAATAGAGGTTGGAATTCAGATTTCCACATGTACTAGCTCTTTGAAGTTGGACAATAACTCAATCTCTCTGAGTATCAGTTTCCTTCTCAGTAAAATGGATAGCTATAACATTCTTTGAAGATAAATGAGACAACCTATGTCCAATGCCTATCACATTGTCTGGTACATGTTAAACAGCATAGATACTTTCTATAGAAGACAAAACACAGCATGGAATTCATGATAAATTTTGGCACTTTTTAATTTGTGCAGATTGGTTTTGGTATCCACTTTGCACTCTACTATATCCCCCCCCAATGTGCAGCAAATCATACCTTTCAATTTATCAATCCTCTGTTTTAAAACGTATGTGATATTATGTTGAGATGAAATAAAATGGCGCATAATCCTACTGTGATGTTCATGAGCAAAAGAAGGAGGCTAAAGTCCATGTCCTCCAAAGACCAGATGGAATGTTTCCACTTGTTTCTGTTCATTTTACAGCCCAGACAAGACTGAAACAACAGGATCTTTGGGGTCCCCAAAGGAAGAGAACTGCATGTTGACTTCTGATTTATTGATTCCTTCCATTATTCCAGCTCCTGGGTTTAAAATGTTAGTGAATGGAATGGTTTTGTTGATGTTTCCAATAGTGGTCTTTTGCCCTCAAAGATGCATGCTATTTAAACAGGAAATCTGCCCTTTTAACACTGAAATAAATACAACTGGTGATGAACCACCCACAGGCAGTTTTCTAATGAAGCCCCTCAAACCATGACTTTCCTGCCACATGGACCAAGGAAGACAAACATAGCTGTGAGAAGAAAACAGTGACCCTCATTTCTATTGGAATTTCTCACATTTTTAATTCACAGAATTTCAATAGAGCCATTCCTCAAGGTCACCTCCAGGGTATTGTGAGACTTCTTCCAGTCATCCTAAATATTTCCTTTTCTCTTCCTTTTAAGAAATTTTCATCTCTAATTTTCATGTGTTGTCTATTAACAAAAAATGCACATGGAATTCAGACTCTCTATATTTCAAACATTTCTAACCTTCAAGGATGGGGGAAGAATTAAACAAGGGAGAAGGCTGGCTTCCAGCAATAACACAGCTTTAATAAATACATAAAATATTTATAGAACACATAAAGAACAAAGGAAATAGAACACTTCCTCTGTGTATGATTTCTGTCAATGTTTCAGTCAGCTAGGTCTCTTGCCAATATTTTTTTCCCCCTGAGATGTCTGCTAAGCAGCAATGAGTGAGGTGTACCTGGTTAATGTACTTTCAAAATACCATCTCTCTAATTTTTGAAAAAATTTTAGATGTGAATGACGCCTGAATTACCATTTTTATTCTGAGTACATTTTTTTTGGAGGAGTCTAAGAAAAGAAGTCTAACGTCTTTAATAAGTCATAAATATTTGAAGACACTATGTAATTTTAAGCTAGAACAATAATAAAATTTATACTATAATTATTATTAGTTATAGTATAGTATAGATACATAGAATTAGCTATGTATCTATGTAACATAAGAAACTGAAAGAGTTATTTTCTTAAAGTCAAAGAGAAAGCTGGTGGGTTCATCTTTGTAACTCCTTCCTAGGGATCTAGCTCTTATTTCTCTAGGGTTTAGTTTAAAAAGTCTTTACAAGTAGAGTAATTTATTTAATTGGCAACAAAAAAGTGTATATTTTTTGTGATGAGAAAGAGAACATTAGAGCATGATATATATCATTTTGATAAATTACTGATGTATAATATCCATCTCAACAGTAACATTACCAGTTTTCTTTCCCATATATCATTCTCCATATAACTTCCCCAAAGTTGTGTCTCTTGTTCTAGCTTTCCAACACTTGGATCCTGAATTTAGGCACTGTTGTTAAGATGGTTATTATATTCAATAATTAATTCTTATACTGTTCACTTACATTTATTATACCAGAAGCCATGTTAAATGCTTTACACAGATTACCCCATTCTATATTCACAGTAGCCCATTATATTGGTAAAAATATCACTCCAATAATAACATAAGATCACTGAGATTTGAATATTTTAAATAATTTGACCAACATCACAAAGGGAAGAAGAGCAGTTTATCTCCATCTAGACACCTGGCTCTATATGCACTACCCCCAGTCAGAGGGACAGTGCAACTTTAAACTGTAGTGTTTCTGTCTCCTAGAAGTAAAAAGTGGTAATTGACTCAGGATAGTTTGTGTGTGTCAATTTTCATACTTCACCTGTTGATGTCATACACACACACACACACACACAC
>NW_022635088.1:0-2720 GCF_010015895.1 Lontra canadensis | reverse complement strand
GAAATGGAACAAATAATCCTAAAATTTATATGGAACCAGAAAAGACCGCGAATAGCCAAAGGAATATTGAAAAAGAAAGCCAGAGTTGGTGGCATCACAATTCCGGACTTCAAGCTCTATTACAAAGCTGTCATCATCAAGACAGCATGGTACTGGCACAAAAACAGACACATAGATCAATGGAACAGAATAGAGAGCCCAGAAATAGACCCTCAACTCTATGGTCAACTAATCTTCGACAAAGCAGGAAAGAATGTCCAATGGAAAAAAGACAGCCTCTTCAATAAATGGTGTTGGGAAAATTGGACAGCCACATGCAGAAAAATGAAATTGGATCATTTCCTTACACCACACACGAAAATAGACTCAAAATGGATGAAGGACCTCAATGTGAGAAAGGAATCCATCAACATCCTTGAGGAGAACACAGGCAGCAACCTCTTCGACCTCAGCCGCAGCAACATCTTCCTAGGAACATCGCCAAAGGCAAGGGAAGCAAGGGCAAAAATGAACTATTGGGATTTTATCAAGATCAAAAGCTTTTGCACAGCAAAGGAAACAGTTAACAAAACCAAAAGACAACTGACAGAATGGGAGAAGATATTTGCAAACGACATATCAGATAAAGGGCTAGTGTCCAGAATCTATAAAGAACTTAGCAAACTCAACACCCAAAGAACAAATAATCCAGTCAAGAAATGGGCAGAAGACATGAACAGACATTTCTGCAAAGAAGACATCCAGATGGCCAACAGACACATGAAAAGTGCTCCATATCACTTGGCATCAGGGAAATACAAATCAAAACCACAATGAGATACCACCTCACACCAGTCAGAATGGCTAAAATTAACAAGTCAGGAAATGACAGATGCTGGCGAGGATGCAGAGAAAGGGGAACCCTCCTACACTGCTGGTGGGAATGCAAGCTGGTGCAACCACTCTGGAAAACAGCATGGAGGGTCCTCAAAATGTTGAAAATAGAACTACCCTATGACCCAGAAATTGCACTGCTGGGTATTTACCCTAAAGATACAAACGTAGTGATCCGAAGGGGCATGTGCACCCGAATGTTTATCGCAGCAATGTCTACAATAGCCAAACTATGGAAAGAACCTAGATGTCCATCAACAGACGAATGGATAAAGAAGATGTGGTATATATACACAATGGAATACTATGCAGCCATCAAAAGAAATGAAATCTTGCCGTTTGCGACGACGTGGATGGAACTAGAGGGTATCATGCTTAGCGAAATAAGTCAATCGGAGAAAGACAACTATCATATGATCTCCCTGATATGAGGGAGAGGAGATGCAACATGGGGGTTAAGGGGATAGGAGAAGAGTAAATGAAGCAAGATGGGGTTGGGAAGGAGATAAACCATAAGTGACTCTTAATCTCACAAAACAAACTGAGGGTTGCTGGGGGGAGGGGGGTTGGGGGGGTGGGGTTATTATGGACATTGGGGAGGCTATGTGCTATGGTGAGTGCAGTGAAGTGTGTAAACCTGGCGATTCACAGACCTGTACCCCTGGGGAAAAAATATATATGTTTATAAAAAATAAAATTAAAAAATAATAATAATAAAAATAATAAATAAATAATAAATAAATAAATAAATAAATAAATAAATAACAAACTGAGGGTTCCTGGGGGGAGGGGGGTTGGGGGGGTGGGGTTATTATGGACATTGGGGAGGGTATGTGCTATGGTGAGTGCGGTGAAGTGTGTAAACCTGGCGATTCACAGACCTGTACCCCTGGGGAAAAAAATATGTTTATAAAAAATAAAATTAAAAAAAAATAATAAAAAATAAATAAAATAAAATAAAATAAAAATAAAATAAATAAAAAAAAACATAGGGGTGTTAGTGATCTCAAATTATTTGGAACATCCATGAGTAGAATAAGTTTATTCACTTTTTGTAGGTTACATACATTATCCGAATGGGTTTGATGGGAAAGCTGGGAGACACTAAGTCTGTCCTTAAGTCTTAAGATACTAAGAGTGTCCTAATGACTGTCCATTATACTCCACACTGCCAAAATACCCTTTCATGGGCACCTGGGTGGCTTAGTGGGTTAAGCCTCTGTCTTCGGTTCAGGTCATGACTTCAGGGTCTTGGGATCAAGGCCCACACTGGGCTCTCTGCTCAATGGGGAGCCTACTTCCCCCTCTCTCTCTGCCTGCCTCTCTGCCTGCTTGTGACCTCTCTCTCTCTGTCAAATAAATAAATAAAATCTTTTTTAAAAAGTACACTTTCACTTAGATTCATCCAAACTGGATCAAGTCACTTAATATTCTCGATCATCAGTTTCTATACTCATTAATCTCCTGCTCCTATCTTGGGAGCTTTAGTCACCCGAAGTTATTCGTTAGCTGTGAATGCTGTCCCAGACTTTGCAATACCTTTCTATAGGTCATTGCTCAAAAGGCACTTTCTCAGTGAAATCTATCCCACCAATTTATTTTAAAATTGCAACTTACGCCTTCCTTCAGCACCCTTGATTTTTTTTATCCTGATTGACTTTTATTCTTTCCCACAGTATTTATGGCTTGCAGGTACACCACATATCATTATTCATTTATTAGATTTCTTTTTTTTACTGTCTATGCCTTTTAGAATATGTTTTATGATAGAGATATTTGTCGCTTTTGCTCATTAATATTGCTCAAGTACCTAGAGAAATGATGTAGATAGTAGGCACTCAACAAAA
>NW_022635087.1:0-2724 GCF_010015895.1 Lontra canadensis | reverse complement strand
CAGTCACCTTACAGGCAATACAATGGCACTAAATTCATATCTCTCAATAGTTACCCTGAATGTTAATGGGCTAAATGCCCCAATCAAAAGACACAGGGTATCAGAATGGATAAAAAAACAAAACCCATCTATATGTTGCCTACAAGAAACTCATTTTAAACCCGTAGACACCTCCAGATTTAAAGTGAGGGGGTGGAAAAGAATTTACCATGCTAATGGACATCAGAAGAAAGCAGGAGTGGCAATCCTTATATCAGATCAATTAGATTTTAAACCAAAGACTATAATAAGAGATGAAGAAGGACACTATATCATACTCAAAGGATCTGTCCAACAAGAAGATCCAACAATCGTAAATATCTATGCCCCTAACCTGGGAGCAGCCAACTATATAAACCAATTAATAACAAAATCAAAGAAACACATCGACAATCATACAATAATAGTAGGGGACTTTAACACTCCCCTCACTGAAATGGACAGATCATCCAAGCAAAAGATCAACAAGGAAATAAAGGCCTTAAATGACACACTGGACCAGATGGACATCACAGATATATTCAGAACATTTCATCCCAAAGCAACAGAATACACATTCTTCTCTAGTGCGCATGGAACATTCTCCAGAATAGATCACATCCTTGGTTCTAAATCAGGTCTCAACCGGTATCAAAAGATTAGGATCATTCCCTGCATATTTTCAGACCACAATGCTCTGAAGCTAGAACTCAATCGCAAGAGGAAATTTGGAAAGAACCCAAATACATGGAGACTAAACAGCATGCTTCTAAAGAATGAATGGGTCAACCAGGAAATTAAAGAAGAATTGAAAAAAATTCATGGAAACAAATGATAATGAAAATACAACACTTAAAAATCTGTGGGACACAACAAAGGCAGTCCAGAGAGGAAAATATATAGCGGTACAAGCCTTTCTCAAGAAACAAGAAAGGTCTCAGGTACACAACCTAACCCTACACCTAAAGGACCTGGAGAAAGAACAAGAAAAAAACCCTAAACCCAGCAGGGGAGGAGAAATCATAAAGATCAGAGCAGAAATCAATGAAATAGAAACCAAAAAAACAATAGAACAAATCAACGAAACTAGGAGCTGGTTCTTTGAAAGAATTAATAAGATTGATAAACCCCTAGCCAGACTTATCAAAAAGAAAAGAGAAAGGACCCAAATAAATAAAATCATGAATGAAAGAGGAGAGATCACAACTAACACCCAAGAAATACGGACAATTATAAGAACATACTATGAGCAACTCTACGCCAACAAATTTGACAATCTGGAAGAAATGGATGCATTCCTAGAGACATATAAACTACCACAACTGAACCAGGAAGAAATAGAAAGCCTGAACAGACCCATAACCAGTAAGGAGATTGAAACAGTCATCAAAAATCTGCAAACAAACAAAAGCGCAGGGCCAGATGGCTTCCCTGGGGAATTCTACCAAACATTTAAAGAAGAACTAATTCCTATTCTCCTGAGACTGTTCCAAAAAATAGAAATGGAAGGAAAACTTCCAAACTCATTTTTTGAGGCCAGCATCACCTTGATCCCCAAACCAGACAAGGATCCCATCAAAAAAGAGAAATACAGACCAATATCCTTGATGAACACAGATGCAAAAATTCTCACCAAAATACTAGCCAATAGGATTCAACAGTACATTAAAAGGATTATTCGCCACGACCAAGTGGGATTTATTCCAGGGCTGCAAGGTTGGTTCAACATCCGCAAATCAATCAATGTGATACAACACATTAATAAAAGAAAGAACAAGAACCATATGATACTCTCCATAGATGCTGAAAAAGCATTTGACAAAGTACAGCATCCCTTCCTGATCAAAACTCTTCAAAGTGTAGGGATAGAGGGCACATACCTCAATATTATCAAAGCCATCTATGAAAAACCCATCGCAAATATCATTCTCAATGGAGAAAAACTGAAAGCTTTTCCACTAAGGTGAGGAACACGGCAGGTATGTCCATTATCACCACTGCTATTCAACATAGTACTAGAAGTCCTAGCCTCAGCAATCAGACAACAAAAAGAAATTAAAGGCATCCAAGTCGGCAAAGAAGAAGTCAAACTATCACTCATTGCAGATGATATGATACTATATGTGGAAAAGCCAAAGGACTCCACTCCAAAACTGCTAGAACTTGTGCAGGAATTCAGTAAAGTGTCAGGATATAAAATCAATGCACAGAAATCAGTTGCATTTCTCTACACCAACAACAAGACAGAAGAAAGAGAAATTAAGGAGTCAATCCCATTTACAATTGCACCCAAAACTATAAGATACCTAGGAATAAACCTAACCAAAGAGACTAAGAATCTATACACAGAAAACTATAAAGTACTCATGAAAGAAATTGAGGAAGACACAAAGAAATGGAAAAATGTTCCATGCTCCTGGATTGGAAGAATATATATTGTGAAAATGTCTATGCTACCTAAAGCAATCTACACATTTAATGCAATTCCTATCAAAGTACCATCCATTTTTTTCAAAGAAATGGAACAAATAATCCTAAAATTTATATGGAACCAGAAAAGACCGTGAATAGCCAAAGGAATATTGAAAAAGAAAGCCAGAGTTGGTGGCATCACAATTCCGGACTTCAAGCTCTATTACAAAGCTGTCATCATCAAGAGAGCATGGTACTGGCACAAAAACAGACACATAGATCAATGGAACAGAA
>NW_022635086.1:0-2725 GCF_010015895.1 Lontra canadensis | reverse complement strand
ACCTTATCAGATAAGTGATCTGAAAATATTTTTTCCGGGTTTTTTTTTTTAATACTTCCATGGCAATGTCCTCTGATGCACAAAAGCTTTTAATTAATTAAATACTTTAAAATATTTTATTTATTTATTTGAGAGAGAATGAAAGCAAGAGAGATCACAGAGGGAGATGGAGAGAGAAAAGGAGACTTACCATTGTGGGGAGAGCCTGATGGGGGGGTTCAATCCCAGGACCCTGAGATCATGACCTGAGCCGAAGGCAGACACTTAACCCAGGCACCCCAAACTTTTAATTTAGATAGAGTCCAATTTAATTTTTTTCTTTTGTTGCTCCGGTTTTTGGTGTCATGTAGAAGAATCCACCGCTAAATACATATCAGTTAGTAAGATAGACCCCAACATTTTCTGCTATGAATTTTATAGTTTTGGTTCTTACATCTAGGTAATTGATATATTAATTTGTAGATAGTATGACCCAGGCCTCTAATATTCTTAGCATGTGGCCATCCAGTCATCCCAGCTCCATTTATGTAAAAGACTATTCTTCTCTCCATTGAATAGTCTTGTAACCTACTCAAAAATTAATTGTCCTTAGATGTATGAGATTATTCTGGACTTACCTATTCTATTTGATTTCTCTATAAAGAACTAAAAGTTCTTTCCAATTCAAGTGCTATTTATTTATCTATTTATTTATTTATTATTTTTGTCTAACTGTTCCGTCTAGAACTTCCAGCACAATGTTGAATAGCAGTTGGAAAAAGTGGACATCCTTGTCATGTTCCTGATGTATGGGGGAAGGCTTTCAGTCTTTCAGCCTTGAATGTGACATTAGCTGTAGGGTTCTCATGAATGCTTTTCAGCAGTTTGAGGGAGTTCCTTTCTACTCTGCATTTACTGTATTATTCTTATGAAAGGATTTCAAATCTTGTCAAAGTTTGGCTTTTCCTGCATCAATTGTAATAATCATGAGTTTTTTCCCTTTATTTCATCTTCCATCATCTTCCATCATTGACATATTATGTAAATTCATTTTTTTTAGATGTTGGATCACCTTACATTCTATCCCACTTTATCATGGTATCTTACCTTTAAATATAAGTGAATTTGCTTTCTTAGTATTTTGCTGAGGATTTTTGCATTGATATTCATAAGGGATAGAGATCTGTATTTTCTGATATTTTTATCTGGTTTTAGAATCAGAGTAATGCTGTCCTCATACAATCAAAGAGGAAGAGTATTATAATCTCCAGTATTTGGAAGAGTTTGAAATGGATTAGTGTTAACTCTTTAAACTTTTGGGTAAATTCATCTGGTCCTAGATAGTCTTTATATAGAGGTTTTGAATTACTGTTTCAATTTCTTCAATAACTATAGGTCTATTAGATACCTGTGTCACCTGAGTAAGTGGTAATTTGTGGATTTTATGAATTACTGTGTTTCAGTTATGCTATCTAATTTGTTGATGCACAATGGCTCATAGTATATTCTTATACTCCTCTCTATTTCTACAAGGTCAATAGTCATGAACCAACTTTGATTCCTGATTTTAGCAATTTGAGCCTTCTCTTTTTTTTTCTTGGTCAATCTAGCTAAAGTTTTGTCATCTTTGATGACCTTTTGAAAGAAACAACTTTGGGATTTACTGATTTTCTCTATTTTTTCCCTTTCCTATATTTCATTTATCTCCACTCTAATATTTATTATTTACTTCTTTCTGATGGCTTTGGGATTCTTTTACTCTTTTTTTTCCTAAATCTGTAAGTTTGAACTTAGATTACTGATACAAGATCTATCTTTTTTGTTAAAGCAGATGCTTAAAGCTATAAATTTCCCTCTGTACACTGCTCTTACTGTATTTTGTAAGTTTTGATAGCTTGGGTGTCTGTTTTCATTTGTTCCCAAGTGTTTTCTAATCTTCTTTGTGATTTATTCTTTGACCTATTAGTTGTTTATGAGGGTGTTTTTAATATCCACAGTTTTTTTCATACATACCAGAATTTTGGTCTGAAACTACTGAGAAGCCAAAATGAAGACATAAACAACAAATGCCTTATATTACCTAACTATGTTTACATTATCCAATTTGGTAGCCATTAAAAATTGAAATATGTCTAGTCCAAACTGAGATGTGTTATGAATATAAATGTACACCATGTTTCAAAGACAGTACAAAAATGTAAAAGATCTCACTAACTTTTAATATGTATTAGATGCTGAAATGACAATCCTTGGGATGTATTGGGTTAAATATGTTATTAAAATTAATTTCACTTGTTTTCTTTCACTTTTTAAAAATAAGGTTAACAGAAAATTTGAAATTGCAAATGTGGCTTACATTTGTGTTTTGCATTATATTTCTATTGGACAGTGCTGATTTATAATATCTCTTGCTTTTTTAAGTTTAAATTGTATACATGTATATATTAGACCTTTTGATATTGTCCCTAGGTCACAGAGGCTCTGTTCATTAAATATATATAATTTACTTTTTTTTTGTTTTTCAAATTGAGTGGTCTCTATTAATCTTTAAGTTCACTCTTTTGTTTTATAATTACCCTTCTACTGTTCAGCCCATCCATTGAACTTCTACTTTAGATAGAATTTTTGTTACTAATTTTAAAACAATTCTTTTAATACACATATATTTACATTTCTTTGTGAATAATTCTTATTTTATTTCAGGCTCATTGAAAAAATTAGTCTCTGATATTTACTCCATATTTAA
>NW_022635085.1:0-2725 GCF_010015895.1 Lontra canadensis | reverse complement strand
ACCTTATCAGATAAGTGATCTGAAAATATTTTTTCCGGGTTTTTTTTTTTAATACTTCCATGGCAATGTCCTCTGATGCACAAAAGCTTTTAATTAATTAAATACTTTAAAATATTTTATTTATTTATTTGAGAGAGAATGAAAGCAAGAGAGATCACAGAGGGAGATGGAGAGAGAAAAGGAGACTTACCATTGTGGGGAGAGCCTGATGGGGGCGTTCAATCCCAGGACCCTGAGATCATGACCTGAGCCGAAGGCAGACACTTAACCCAGGCACCCCAAACTTTTAATTTAGATAGAGTCCAATTTAATTTTTTTCTTTTGTTGCTCCGGTTTTTGGTGTCATGTAGAAGAATCCACCGCTAAATACATATCAGTTAGTAAGATAGACCCCAACATTTTCTGCTATGAATTTTATAGTTTTGGTTCTTACATCTAGGTAATTGATATATTAATTTGTAGATAGTATGACCCAGGCCTCTAATATTCTTAGCATGTGGCCATCCAGTCATCCCAGCTCCATTTATGTAAAAGACTATTCTTCTCTCCATTGAATAGTCTTGTAACCTACTCAAAAATTAATTGTCCTTAGATGTATGAGATTATTCTGGACTTACCTATTCTATTTGATTTCTCTATAAAGAACTAAAAGTTCTTTCCAATTCAAGTGCTATTTATTTATCTATTTATTTATTTATTATTTTTGTCTAACTGTTCCGTCTAGAACTTCCAGCACAATGTTGAATAGCAGTTGGAAAAAGTGGACATCCTTGTCATGTTCCTGATGTATGGGGGAAGGCTTTCAGTCTTTCAGCCTTGAATGTGACATTAGCTGTAGGGTTCTCATGAATGCTTTTCAGCAGTTTGAGGGAGTTCCTTTCTACTCTGCATTTACTGTATTATTCTTATGAAAGGATTTCAAATCTTGTCAAAGTTTGGCTTTTCCTGCATCAATTGTAATAATCATGAGTTTTTTCCCTTTATTTCATCTTCCATCATCTTCCATCATTGACATATTATGTAAATTCATTTTTTTTAGATGTTGGATCACCTTACATTCTATCCCACTTTATCATGGTATCTTACCTTTAAATATAAGTGAATTTGCTTTCTTAGTATTTTGCTGAGGATTTTTGCATTGATATTCATAAGGGATAGAGATCTGTATTTTCTGATATTTTTATCTGGTTTTAGAATCAGAGTAATGCTGTCCTCATACAATCAAAGAGGAAGAGTATTATAATCTCCAGTATTTGGAAGAGTTTGAAATGGATTAGTGTTAACTCTTTAAACTTTTGGGTAAATTCATCTGGTCCTAGATAGTCTTTATATAGAGGTTTTGAATTACTGTTTCAATTTCTTCAATAACTATAGGTCTATTAGATACCTGTGTCACCTGAGTAAGTGGTAATTTGTGGATTTTATGAATTACTGTGTTTCAGTTATGCTATCTAATTTGTTGATGCACAATGGCTCATAGTATATTCTTATACTCCTCTCTATTTCTACAAGGTCAATAGTCATGAACCAACTTTGATTCCTGATTTTAGCAATTTGAGCCTTCTCTTTTTTTTTCTTGGTCAATCTAGCTAAAGTTTTGTCATCTTTGATGACCTTTTGAAAGAAACAACTTTGGGATTTACTGATTTTCTCTATTTTTTCCCTTTCCTATATTTCATTTATCTCCACTCTAATATTTATTATTTACTTCTTTCTGATGGCTTTGGGATTCTTTTACTCTTTTTTTTCCTAAATCTGTAAGTTTGAACTTAGATTACTGATACAAGATCTATCTTTTTTGTTAAAGCAGATGCTTAAAGCTATAAATTTCCCTCTGTACACTGCTCTTACTGTATTTTGTAAGTTTTGATAGCTTGGGTGTCTGTTTTCATTTGTTCCCAAGTGTTTTCTAATCTTCTTTGTGATTTATTCTTTGACCTATTAGTTGTTTATGAGGGTGTTTTTAATATCCACAGTTTTTTTCATACATACCAGAATTTTGGTCTGAAACTACTGAGAAGCCAAAATGAAGACATAAACAACAAATGCCTTATATTACCTAACTATGTTTACATTATCCAATTTGGTAGCCATTAAAAATTGAAATATGTCTAGTCCAAACTGAGATGTGTTATGAATATAAATGTACACCATGTTTCAAAGACAGTACAAAAATGTAAAAGATCTCACTAACTTTTAATATGTATTAGATGCTGAAATGACAATCCTTGGGATGTATTGGGTTAAATATGTTATTAAAATTAATTTCACTTGTTTTCTTTCACTTTTTAAAAATAAGGTTAACAGAAAATTTGAAATTGCAAATGTGGCTTACATTTGTGTTTTGCATTATATTTCTATTGGACAGTGCTGATTTATAATATCTCTTGCTTTTTTAAGTTTAAATTGTATACATGTATATATTAGACCTTTTGATATTGTCCCTAGGTCACAGAGGCTCTGTTCATTAAATATATATAATTTACTTTTTTTTTGTTTTTCAAATTGAGTGGTCTCTATTAATCTTTAAGTTCACTCTTTTGTTTTATAATTACCCTTCTACTGTTCAGCCCATCCATTGAACTTCTACTTTAGATAGAATTTTTGTTACTAATTTTAAAACAATTCTTTTAATACACATATATTTACATTTCTTTGTGAATAATTCTTATTTTATTTCAGGCTCATTGAAAAAATTAGTCTCTGATATTTACTCCATATTTAA
>NW_022635084.1:0-2726 GCF_010015895.1 Lontra canadensis | reverse complement strand
TCCGTTGAAGGCATCTTGGTTCTTTCCACAGTTTGGCGACCGTGGCCATTGCTGCTATAAACATTGGGGTACAGATGGCCCTTTGTTTCACTACATCTGTATCTTTGGGGTAAATACCCAGTAGTGCTATTGCAGGGTCATAGGGAAGCTCTATTTTTAATTTCTTGAGGCATCTCCACACTGTTTTCCAAAGTGGCTGCACCAACTTGCATTCCCATCAACAGGGTAAGAGGGTTCCCCTTTCTCCACATCCTCTCCAACACACGTTGTTTCCTGTCTTGTTAATTTTGGCCATTCTAACTGGTGTAAGGTGATATCTCAATGTGGTTTTAATTTGAATCTCCCTGATGGCTAGTGATGATGAACATTTTTTCATGTGTCTGATAGCCATTTGTATGTCTTCATTGGAGAAGTGTCTGTTCATATCTTCTGCCCATTTTTTGATATGATTATCTGTTTTGTGTGTGTTGAGTTTGAGGAGTTCTTTATAGATCTTGGATATCAATCTTTTGTCTGTACTGTCATTTGCAAATATCTTCTCCCATTCCGTGGGTTGCCTCTTTGTTTTCTTGACTGTTTCCTTTGCTGTGCAGAAGCTTTTGATTTTGATGAAGTCCGAAAAGTTTATTTTGGCTTTTGTTTCCTTTGCCTTTGGAGACATATCTTGAAAGAAGTTGCTGTGGCTGATATCGAAGAGGTTACTGCCTATGTTCTCCTCTAGGATTCTGATAGACTCCTGCTTCACGTTGAGGTCTTTTATCCATTGTGAGTTTATCTTTGTGTACGGTGTAAGAGAATGGTCGAGTTTCATTCTTCTACATATAGCTGCCCAGTTTTCCCAGCACCATTTATTGAAGAGACTATCTTTTTTCCACTGTATATTTCTTCCTGTTTTGTCGAAGATTAACTGACCATAGAGTTGAGGGTCCATATCTGGGCTCTTTACTCTGTTCCACTGATCTATGTGTCTGTTTTTATGCCAGTACCATGCTGTCTTGGTGATCACAGCTTTGTAGTAAAACTTGAAATCAGGTAACGTGATGCCCCCAGTTTTATTTTTGTTTTTCAACATTTCCTTAGCGATTCAGGGTCTCTTCTGATTCCATACAAATTTTTGGATTATTTGCTCCAGCTCTTTGAAGAATACCGGTGGAATTTTGATTGGAATGGCATTAAAAGTATAGATTGCTCTAGTCAGTATAGACATTTTAACAATGTTTATTATTCCCATCCAAGAGCATGGAATGGTCTTCCATCTTTGTGTGTCTTCTTCAATTTCTTTCATGAGTGTTCTGTAATTCCTCGAGTACAGATCCTTTACCTCTTTGGTTAGGTGTATTCCCATGTATCTTATGGTTCTTGGTGCTAGAGTAAAAGGAATCAATTCTCTAATTTCCCTTTCTGTATTTTCATTGTTAGTGTATAAGAAAGCCACTGATTTCTGTACATTGGCTTTGTATCCTGCCATGTTACTGAATTGCTGTATGAGTTCTAGTAGTTTGGGGGAGGAGTCTTTTGGGTTTTCCATATAAAGAATCATGTCATCTGCGAAGAGAGAGAGTTTGACTTCTTCATTGCCAATTTGGATACCTTTTATGCTACAAATTTTGTGTCTCACTTGACCCCTTGACCAGCATTCCTGTCTCGAAGATCTTTCTCTTAGGTTTTTTGTTCTAATTTGTTATACATTTGCAATTTTCTGTCTTAGCTCATGGAACAGTGCCATAACACAAGGGGAACTATTTTAAAGTCATAAAATGGTGGGAAACAGTTCTATCAACCAGGATTTTAAATTCTAGTTAACTTCAGTTATAATATTCATGAAAATGTTAATGACTATTAAATGCCTTAGTGTTGCTTACTTAATTTTTTTCTGAAGGTAAGTCACAATCTTACTCAAGATAATTAAATTACGAGATGAGTTACAGCTTGTAACTATGTGTTCCATAACAGCCACGAAAGAATTAGGACATTTAACTCACTCAATGATATGTCACAGTTATTCAGAGACACACAAAGTATGTAATAAACTAATGAAGGCACAGAAAGCAACTGTTCACAGAGGCACAAGGGCTGGACAGGAAATAATGTGCTGTAAGTTTTGGGTCTTACAAGGAAAGCTGAAGGTCGGTGTGTGGTAAATCAAGTAATGATCCCTGAAGATACTCACTTCATAATTCCCAAAATCTGTGACAGGGAATTAAGGCAGCTGGTGGAATGAAGGCTGCTAATCTGCTGGCCTTAGGATAGAGAGATGATCCTGGCTTTCTGGGTGGGCTCAGTATAATCACAAAGGTCTTTTATGTGCGTGAAGGAGGCAGAATGTGGGGGGGAGGAATGGAATTTGAGAGCTTGTCTTTCTGCAGCCGGCTTTGAATACAGAGGGGGCCTCCACCAGCTGAGAAAGGTAAAGAAAAGCATCATACCCCTGAATCTCAAAAAAAAAAAAAAAGAACCCAGCCCTGCTGACACCTTGATTATAGCCCAGAGAGATCCATGCTGGATTTCTGCTTTATAGAACTGGATGGTAAGAAGATTGTGTTGATATAAACCATTAAATCTGTGGTAATTTTTATGGTACCTATAGGAAACCAGGGCAATCAGAATGGGAAAATAAACTTTAAGTGGAAAAGTACTAAATAAAATGTATGCAATAGTCAAGTGTGTCTTATTGTCTAATTTTCTTATGAAAATTTTTCATAAAATTTGTTAGAGTTCTGCAGATA
>NW_022635083.1:0-2726 GCF_010015895.1 Lontra canadensis | reverse complement strand
TCCGTTGAAGGCATCTTGGTTCTTTCCACAGTTTGGCGACCGTGGCCATTGCTGCTATAAACATTGGGGTACAGATGGCCCTTTGTTTCACTACATCTGTATCTTTGGGGTAAATACCCAGTAGTGCTATTGCAGGGTCATAGGGAAGCTCTATTTTTAATTTCTTGAGGCATCTCCACACTGTTTTCCAAAGTGGCTGCACCAACTTGCATTCCCATCAACAGGGTAAGAGGGTTCCCCTTTCTCCACATCCTCTCCAACACACGTTGTTTCCTGTCTTGTTAATTTTGGCCATTCTAACTGGTGTAAGGTGATATCTCAATGTGGTTTTAATTTGAATCTCCCTGATGGCTAGTGATGATGAACATTTTTTCATGTGTCTGATAGCCATTTGTATGTCTTCATTGGAGAAGTGTCTGTTCATATCTTCTGCCCATTTTTTGATATGATTATCTGTTTTGTGTGTGTTGAGTTTGAGGAGTTCTTTATAGATCTTGGATATCAATCTTTTGTCTGTACTGTCATTTGCAAATATCTTCTCCCATTCCGTGGGTTGCCTCTTTGTTTTCTTGACTGTTTCCTTTGCTGTGCAGAAGCTTTTGATTTTGATGAAGTCCGAAAAGTTTATTTTGGCTTTTGTTTCCTTTGCCTTTGGAGACATATCTTGAAAGAAGTTGCTGTGGCTGATATCGAAGAGGTTACTGCCTATGTTCTCCTCTAGGATTCTGATAGACTCCTGCTTCACGTTGAGGTCTTTTATCCATTGTGAGTTTATCTTTGTGTACGGTGTAAGAGAATGGTCGAGTTTCATTCTTCTACATATAGCTGCCCAGTTTTCCCAGCACCATTTATTGAAGAGACTATCTTTTTTCCACTGTATATTTCTTCCTGTTTTGTCGAAGATTAACTGACCATAGAGTTGAGGGTCCATATCTGGGCTCTTTACTCTGTTCCACTGATCTATGTGTCTGTTTTTATGCCAGTACCATGCTGTCTTGGTGATCACAGCTTTGTAGTAAAACTTGAAATCAGGTAACGTGATGCCCCCAGTTTTATTTTTGTTTTTCAACATTTCCTTAGCGATTCAGGGTCTCTTCTGATTCCATACAAATTTTTGGATTATTTGCTCCAGCTCTTTGAAGAATACCGGTGGAATTTTGATTGGAATGGCATTAAAAGTATAGATTGCTCTAGTCAGTATAGACATTTTAACAATGTTTATTATTCCCATCCAAGAGCATGGAATGGTCTTCCATCTTTGTGTGTCTTCTTCAATTTCTTTCATGAGTGTTCTGTAATTCCTCGAGTACAGATCCTTTACCTCTTTGGTTAGGTGTATTCCCATGTATCTTATGGTTCTTGGTGCTAGAGTAAAAGGAATCAATTCTCTAATTTCCCTTTCTGTATTTTCATTGTTAGTGTATAAGAAAGCCACTGATTTCTGTACATTGGCTTTGTATCCTGCCATGTTACTGAATTGCTGTATGAGTTCTAGTAGTTTGGGGGAGGAGTCTTTTGGGTTTTCCATATAAAGAATCATGTCATCTGCGAAGAGAGAGAGTTTGACTTCTTCATTGCCAATTTGGATACCTTTTATGCTACAAATTTTGTGTCTCACTTGACCCCTTGACCAGCATTCCTGTCTCGAAGATCTTTCTCTTAGGTTTTTTGTTCTAATTTGTTATACATTTGCAATTTTCTGTCTTAGCTCATGGAACAGTGCCATAACACAAGGGGAACTATTTTAAAGTCATAAAATGGTGGGAAACAGTTCTATCAACCAGGATTTTAAATTCTAGTTAACTTCAGTTATAATATTCATGAAAATGTTAATGACTATTAAATGCCTTAGTGTTGCTTACTTAATTTTTTTCTGAAGGTAAGTCACAATCTTACTCAAGATAATTAAATTACGAGATGAGTTACAGCTTGTAACTATGTGTTCCATAACAGCCACGAAAGAATTAGGACATTTAACTCACTCAATGATATGTCACAGTTATTCAGAGACACACAAAGTATGTAATAAACTAATGAAGGCACAGAAAGCAACTGTTCACAGAGGCACAAGGGCTGGACAGGAAATAATGTGCTGTAAGTTTTGGGTCTTACAAGGAAAGCTGAAGGTCGGTGTGTGGTAAATCAAGTAATGATCCCTGAAGATACTCACTTCATAATTCCCAAAATCTGTGACAGGGAATTAAGGCAGCTGGTGGAATGAAGGCTGCTAATCTGCTGGCCTTAGGATAGAGAGATGATCCTGGCTTTCTGGGTGGGCTCAGTATAATCACAAAGGTCTTTTATGTGCGTGAAGGAGGCAGAATGTGGGGGGGAGGAATGGAATTTGAGAGCTTGTCTTTCTGCAGCCGGCTTTGAATACAGAGGGGGCCTCCACCAGCTGAGAAAGGTAAAGAAAAGCATCATACCCCTGAATCTCAAAAAAAAAAAAAAAGAACCCAGCCCTGCTGACACCTTGATTATAGCCCAGAGAGATCCATGCTGGATTTCTGCTTTATAGAACTGGATGGTAAGAAGATTGTGTTGATATAAACCATTAAATCTGTGGTAATTTTTATGGTACCTATAGGAAACCAGGGCAATCAGAATGGGAAAATAAACTTTAAGTGGAAAAGTACTAAATAAAATGTATGCAATAGTCAAGTGTGTCTTATTGTCTAATTTTCTTATGAAAATTTTTCATAAAATTTGTTAGAGTTCTGCAGATA
>NW_022635082.1:0-2727 GCF_010015895.1 Lontra canadensis | reverse complement strand
TCTGTCATTTCCGGACTTGTTAATTTTAGCCATTCTGACTGGTGTGAGGTGGTATCTCATTGTGGTTTTGATTTGTATTTCCCTGATGCCAAGTGATATGGAGCACTTTTTCATGTGTCTGTTGGCCATCTGGATGTCTTCTTTGCAGAAATGTCTGTTCATGTCTTCTGCCCATTTCTTGATTGGATTATTTGTTCTTTGGGTGTTGAGTTTGCTAAGTTCTTTATAGATTCTGGACTCTAGCCCTTTATCTGATATGTCATTTGCAAATATCTTCTCCCATTCTGTCAGTTGTCTTTTGGTTTTGTTAACTGTTTCCTTTGCTGTGGAAAAGCTTTTGATCTTGATAAAATCCCAATTGTTCATTTTTGCCCTTGCTTCCCTTGCTTTGGCGATGTTCCTAGGAAGATGTTGCTGCGGCTGAGGTCGAAGAGGTTGCTGCCTGTGTTCTCCTCAAGGATTTTGATGGATTCCTTTCTCACATTGAGGTCCTTCAACCATTTGGAGTCTATTTTCATGTGTGGTGTAAGGAAATGATCCAATTTCATTTTTTGCATGTGGTTGTCCAATTTTCCCAACACCATTTATTGAAGAGGCTGTCTTTTTTCCATTGTACATTCTTTCCTGCTTTGTCGAAGATTAGTTGACCATAGAGTTGCGGGTCTATTTCTGGGCTCTCTATTCTGTTCCATTGATCTATGTGTCTGTTTTTGTGCCAGTACCATGCTGTCCTGATGATGACAGCTTTGTAATAGAGCTTGAAGTCCGGAATTATGATGCCCCCAACATTGGCTTTCTTTTTCAATATTCCTTTGGCTATTTGAGGTCTTTTCTGGTTCCATATAAATTTTAGGATTATTTGTTCCATTTCTTTGAAAAAAATGGATGGTACTTTGATAGGAATTGCATTAAATGTGTAGATTGCTTTAGGTAGCATAGACATTTTCATATATGTATTCTTCCAATCAAGGAGCATGGAACATTTTTTCCATTTCTTTGTGTCTTCCTCAATTTCTTTCATGAGTACTTGATAGTTTTCTGAGTATAGATTCTTAGTCTCTTTGGTTAGGTTTATTCCTAGCTATCTTATAGTTTTGGGTGCATTTGTAAATGGGATTGACTCCTTAATTTCTCTTTCTTCTGTCTTGTTGTTGGTGTAGAGAAATGCAACTGATTTCTGTGCATTGATTTTATATCCTGACACTTCACTGAATTCCTGTACCAGTTCTAGCAGTTTTGGAGTGGAGTCTTTTGGGTTTTCCACATATAGTATCATATCATCTGTGAAGAGTGATAGTTTGACTTCTTCTTTGCCGATTTGGATGCCTTTAATTTCCTTTTGTTGTCTGATTGCTGAGGCTAGGACTTCTAGTACTATGTTGAATAGCAGTGGTGATAGCGGACATATCTGCTGTGTTCCTGACCTTAGCGGAAAAGCTTTCAGTTCTTCTCCATTGAGAATGATACTTGCGATGGGTTTCCATAGATGGCTTTGATAATATTGAGGTATGTGCCCTCTATCCCTATACTTTGAGGAGTTTTGATCAGGAAGGGATGCTGTACTTTGTCAAATGCTTTTGCAGCATCTATGGAGAGTATCATATGGTTCTTGTTCTTTCTTTTATTAATGTGTTTTATCACATTGATTGATTTGCAGATGTTGAACCAACCTTGCAGCCCTGGGATAAATCCCACTTGGTCGTGGTGAATAATCCTTTTAATGTACTGTTGAATCCTATTGGCTAGTATTTTGGTGAGAATTTTTGCATCTGTGTTCATCAAGGATATTGGTCTGTAGTTCTCTTTTTTGATGGGATCCTTATCTGGTTTTGGGATCAAGGTGATGCTGGCCTCATAAAATGACTTTGGAAGTTTTCCTTCCATT
The DNA here is from genome assembly GCF_010015895.1 of Lontra canadensis. Classification (NCBI taxonomy): domain Eukaryota; kingdom Metazoa; phylum Chordata; class Mammalia; order Carnivora; family Mustelidae; genus Lontra; species Lontra canadensis. Next base: position 842 of record NW_022635082.1, on the reverse strand, counting down.
TCTATTTTCTGGAATAGTTTCAGGAGAATAGGAATTAGTTCTTCTTTAAATGTTTGGTAGAATTCCCCCGGGAAGCTGTCTGGCCCTGGGCTTTTGTTTGTATGGAGATTTTTTTTTTAATTTTATTTTTTATAAACATATAATATATTTTTCCCCCCAGGGGTACAGTTCTGTGAATCCCCAGGTTTACACACTTCACAGCACTCACCATAGCACATACCCTCCCCAATGTCCATAATAACCCCACCCCCCCTCCCAACTCCCCTCCCCCAGCAACCCTCAGTTTGTTTTGTGAGATTAAGAGTCACTTATGGTTTGTCTCCCTACCAATCCCATCTTGCTTCATTTCCTCTTCTCCTACCCCATTAACCCCCATGTTGCATCTCCTCTCCCTCATATCAGGGAGATCATATGATAGTTGTCTTTCTCCGATTGACTTATTTCGCTAAGCATGATACCCTCTAGTTCCATCCACATCGTCGCAAATGGCAAGATTTCATTTCTTTTGATGGCTGCATAGTATTCCATTGTGTATATATACCACATCTTCTTTATCCATTCGTCTGTTGATGGACATCTAGGTTCTTTCCATAGTTTGGCTATTGTAGACGTTGCTGCTATAAACATTCGGGTGCATGTGCCCCTTCAGATCACTACATTTGTATCTTTAGGGTAAATACCCAGCAGTGCCATTGCTGGGTCATAGGGTAGTTCTATTTCAACATTTTGAGGAACCTCCATGCTGTTTTCCAGAGTGGTTGCACCAGCGTGCATTCCTACCAACAGTGTAGGAGGGTTCCCCTTTCTCTGCATCCTCGCCAGCATCTGTCATTTCCGGACTT
>NW_022635081.1:0-2727 GCF_010015895.1 Lontra canadensis | reverse complement strand
ACTAGCCCTTTATTTGATATGTCTTTTGCGAATATCTTCTCTCATTCCATAGGTTATCTCTTAGTTTTGTTGAGTGTTTTCTTTGCTGTGGAGAAGCTTTTTATCTTGATGAAGTCCCAATAATTCATTTTTGCTTTTGTTTCCCTTGCTTTGGAGAAGTGTCTAGCAAGAATTTGCTGGAGGCAAGGTCGAAGAGTTTGCTGCCTGTGTTCTCCTCTAGGATTTTGATGGATTCCTGTCTCACGTTAAGGTCTTTCATCCATTTTGAGTTTATCTTTGTGTATGATATAAGAGAATGGTCCAATTTCATTCTTCTGCATGTGGCTGTCCAATTTTCCCAGCACCATTTATTGAAGAGACTATCATTTTTCTATTGGGTATTCTTTCCTGCTTTGTCAAAAATTAGTTCACCATAAAGTTGAGGGTCCATTTTTGGGTTCTCTATTCTGTTCCATTGGTATATGTGTCTGTTTTTGTGCCAGTAACATGTCTTGATGATCAAAGCTTTGTAATACAACTTGAAGTCAGGTATTTTGATGCCCCCAGCACTAGCTTTCCCCCCCCCCCAACATTCTTCTGGCTTTTGGGGTCTTTTCTGGTTTCATGCAAATTGTAAGATTATTTGTTCCAGTTCTATGAAAAATGTCAATGGTAGTTTGATAGGGATTGCATTGAAAGTATAGATTGCTCTGGGTAGCATAGATATTTTATTTTTTATATTTCTTAAAAATTTCATTTATTTATTTAACAGACAGAGATCACAAGTAGGCAGAGAGGCAGGCAGAGAGAGAAGGGGAAGCAGGATCCCTGCTGAGCAGAGAGCCCAATGTGGGGCTCGATCCCAGGACCCTGAGATCATGACCTGAGCCAAAGGCAGAGGTTCAACACTCTGAGCCACCCAGGCACCCCTAGCATAGATATTTTAATGATATTTGTTCTTCTAATTCATAAGCATGGAATATTTACCCATCTCTTTGTGTCTTCCTCAGTTTCTTTCATAAGTGTTCTGAATTTTTAGAGTACAGATCCTTTACCTCTTGTTTAGGTTTTTTCCCTAGGTATCTTATGGATTTTGGCAATTATAAATGGGGTTGGTTCCTTAATCTTAGTTTCTTCAGTATCATTAGTGTATAGAGTGTAACTATTTCTGTGCATTGATTTTGTATCCTGCCGCATTGCTGAATTGCTGTAGGAATTCTAGCAATTTTGGTATGAAATCTTTTGGGTTTTCCACATAAAGTATCATATAATCAGTGAAGAGTGAGAGTTTGACTTCTTTGCCAATTTGAATGCCTTTTATTTCCTTTTGTTTTCTGATTGTTGAGGCTAGGACTTCCAGTACTATGTTGAACAAAAGTGGTGAGAGTTGGCAGCCCTCTCATATTCCTGACCTTAGGGGAAAAACTGACAGAGAATGATATTTGCTATAGGCTTTTCATAGATGGCTTTTATGATATTAAGGTTTGTTCCCTCTATTCCTGCACCGTGGAGAGCTTTAATCAAGAAAGGATGCTATATTTTGTCAAATGCTTTTTCTGCATCAATTGAGAAGATCATATGGTTCTTGTCTTTTCTTTTATTAAAGTATTATATCATGTTGATTGATTTGTGGATGTCGAACCACGCTTGCAACCCAGGAATAAATCCCACTTAGTTGTGAACAATCCTTTTAATGGACTGTTGGCTATTGGCTAGTATCCTGGTGAGAATTTTTGCATCCATGTTCATCAGGGATACTGGTCTGTAAATCTCCCTTTTTGATGGGGTCTTTGTCTGCTTTTGGGATCAAGCTAGTGCTGGTGTCATATAATGAGTTTGGAAGTCTTCCTTCCATTTCTGTGTTTTGAAACAGCTTCAGGAGAACAAGTATGATTTCTTCTTTAATGGTTGGTAGAATTCTTCTTGGAAGCCATCTGGCCTGGACTCTTGTTTTTTGGGTGGTTTTTGCTTAACTGCTTCAATTTCCTTGATGGTTATGGGTCTGTTCAGATTTTCTATTTCTTCTTGTTTCAGTTTTAGTAGTTTTTAAGTTTCCAGGAATGTATCCATTTCTTCCACATTGTTTCATTTGTTGGCATATATTTGCTCATAATATGTTCTTAAAATTATCTGTATGTCCTTGGTGTTGGTTGTGATTTCTCCCCTTTCATTCATGATTTCATTAATTTATGTCCTTTCCCTTTTCTTTTTGATGTCTCTCTATGTGTTTATTGATATTATTAGTTCTTCCAAAGAACCAACTTCTAGTTTTGTTGATCTGTTCTACTGTTTTTCTGGTTTACATTTCATTGATTTCTACTCTAATTTTTATTATTTTTCTGCTCCTGCTTGGTTTACGCTTTATTTGCTGTTCTTTCTCCAGCTCCTTTTAAATGTAAGGTTAGCTGTTTATCTGAGATTTTTCTAAATTTTTTGAGAGAGGCTTGGATGGCTCTGTATTTCCCTCTTAGGACCACCTTTGTTTTGTTTAATTTTTGGTTTTGTTTTTGTTTTGAATGGTTGTGTTTTCATTTTTATTAGTTTCCATGGATTTTTTGAATTCTTTAATTTCTTGGTTGACCAATTCATTCTTTAGTAGGATGCTCTTTAACCTCCAGTGGTATCTCATTGTGGTTTTGATTTGTATTTCTGTGGTGACAAGTGAAGTTGAGCATTTTTTCATGTGCCTGTTGGCCATTTATATGTATTTGGAGAAATATCTGTTTATGTCTTTTGCCCATTTCTTGA
>NW_022635080.1:0-2727 GCF_010015895.1 Lontra canadensis | reverse complement strand
TCTGTCATTTCCGGACTTGTTAATTTTAGCCATTCTGACTGGTGTGAGGTGGTATCTCATTGTGGTTTTGATTTGTATTTCCCTGATGCCAAGTGATATGGAGCACTTTTTCATGTGTCTGTTGGCCATCTGGATGTCTTCTTTGCAGAAATGTCTGTTCATGTCTTCTGCCCATTTCTTGATTGGATTATTTGTTCTTTGGGTGTTGAGTTTGCTAAGTTCTTTATAGATTCTGGACTCTAGCCCTTTATCTGATATGTCATTTGCAAATATCTTCTCCCATTCTGTCAGTTGTCTTTTGGTTTTGTTAACTGTTTCCTTTGCTGTGGAAAAGCTTTTGATCTTGATAAAATCCCAATTGTTCATTTTTGCCCTTGCTTCCCTTGCTTTGGCGATGTTCCTAGGAAGATGTTGCTGCGGCTGAGGTCGAAGAGGTTGCTGCCTGTGTTCTCCTCAAGGATTTTGATGGATTCCTTTCTCACATTGAGGTCCTTCAACCATTTGGAGTCTATTTTCATGTGTGGTGTAAGGAAATGATCCAATTTCATTTTTTGCATGTGGTTGTCCAATTTTCCCAACACCATTTATTGAAGAGGCTGTCTTTTTTCCATTGTACATTCTTTCCTGCTTTGTCGAAGATTAGTTGACCATAGAGTTGCGGGTCTATTTCTGGGCTCTCTATTCTGTTCCATTGATCTATGTGTCTGTTTTTGTGCCAGTACCATGCTGTCCTGATGATGACAGCTTTGTAATAGAGCTTGAAGTCCGGAATTATGATGCCCCCAACATTGGCTTTCTTTTTCAATATTCCTTTGGCTATTTGAGGTCTTTTCTGGTTCCATATAAATTTTAGGATTATTTGTTCCATTTCTTTGAAAAAAATGGATGGTACTTTGATAGGAATTGCATTAAATGTGTAGATTGCTTTAGGTAGCATAGACATTTTCATATATGTATTCTTCCAATCAAGGAGCATGGAACATTTTTTCCATTTCTTTGTGTCTTCCTCAATTTCTTTCATGAGTACTTGATAGTTTTCTGAGTATAGATTCTTAGTCTCTTTGGTTAGGTTTATTCCTAGCTATCTTATAGTTTTGGGTGCATTTGTAAATGGGATTGACTCCTTAATTTCTCTTTCTTCTGTCTTGTTGTTGGTGTAGAGAAATGCAACTGATTTCTGTGCATTGATTTTATATCCTGACACTTCACTGAATTCCTGTACCAGTTCTAGCAGTTTTGGAGTGGAGTCTTTTGGGTTTTCCACATATAGTATCATATCATCTGTGAAGAGTGATAGTTTGACTTCTTCTTTGCCGATTTGGATGCCTTTAATTTCCTTTTGTTGTCTGATTGCTGAGGCTAGGACTTCTAGTACTATGTTGAATAGCAGTGGTGATAGCGGACATATCTGCCGTGTTCCTGACCTTAGCGGAAAAGCTTTCAGTTCTTCTCCATTGAGAATGATACTTGCGATGGGTTTCCATAGATGGCTTTGATAATATTGAGGTATGTGCCCTCTATCCCTATACTTTGAGGAGTTTTGATCAGGAAGGGATGCTGTACTTTGTCAAATGCTTTTGCAGCATCTATGGAGAGTATCATATGGTTCTTGTTCTTTCTTTTATTAATGTGTTTTATCACATTGATTGATTTGCAGATGTTGAACCAACCTTGCAGCCCTGGGATAAATCCCACTTGGTCGTGGTGAATAATCCTTTTAATGTACTGTTGAATCCTATTGGCTAGTATTTTGGTGAGAATTTTTGCATCTGTGTTCATCAAGGATATTGGTCTGTAGTTCTCTTTTTTGATGGGATCCTTATCTGGTTTTGGGATCAAGGTGATGCTGGCCTCATAAAATGACTTTGGAAGTTTTCCTTCCATTTCTATTTTCTGGAATAGTTTCAGGAGAATAGGAATTAGTTCTTCTTTAAATGTTTGGTAGAATTCCCCCGGGAAGCTGTCTGGCCCTGGGCTTTTGTTTGTATGGAGATTTTTTTTTTAATTTTATTTTTTATAAACATATAATATATTTTTCCCCCCAGGGGTACAGTTCTGTGAATCCCCAGGTTTACACACTTCACAGCACTCACCATAGCACATACCCTCCCCAATGTCCATAATAACCCCACCCCCCCTCCCAACTCCCCTCCCCCAGCAACCCTCAGTTTGTTTTGTGAGATTAAGAGTCACTTATGGTTTGTCTCCCTACCAATCCCATCTTGCTTCATTTCCTCTTCTCCTACCCCATTAACCCCCATGTTGCATCTCCTCTCCCTCATATCAGGGAGATCATATGATAGTTGTCTTTCTCCGATTGACTTATTTCGCTAAGCATGATACCCTCTAGTTCCATCCACATCGTCGCAAATGGCAAGATTTCATTTCTTTTGATGGCTGCATAGTATTCCATTGTGTATATATACCACATCTTCTTTATCCATTCGTCTGTTGATGGACATCTAGGTTCTTTCCATAGTTTGGCTATTGTAGACGTTGCTGCTATAAACATTCGGGTGCATGTGCCCCTTCAGATCACTACATTTGTATCTTTAGGGTAAATACCCAGCAGTGCCATTGCTGGGTCATAGGGTAGTTCTATTTCAACATTTTGAGGAACCTCCATGCTGTTTTCCAGAGTGGTTGCACCAGCGTGCATTCCTACCAACAGTGTAGGAGGGTTCCCCTTTCTCTGCATCCTCGCCAGCATCTGTCATTTCCGGACTT
>NW_022635079.1:0-2728 GCF_010015895.1 Lontra canadensis | reverse complement strand
TGTATTTCTTTTTGTTAAATTTTAGTAGTTGCTTTAGGGTTCACATGGAACAGTTTATTTAGAATCAGTGTTAGGCTACTTTACACTTCATGGATCCCAGTTAACACTTACCCCTTCTCAATGCAATAAACTTAGAATAATTCTATTTCCACCATCCTTTGTACCATTTTGTGGTACCTTTTACTTCTAAAGTAAAAACTCCACCTTTGAATGCCAGTATTTTTGTTTTGAATGAGCAGTTGTCTTTTTAAAGAAATTATGAAAACAAAACTGTTTTTGTATTGACATACTTATTTACCATCTGTTGTTTTTCGATTCTTGTAGAGTTGAGTTTCTATCTGATGGCACACTTTCTCCCTGCAGCTTGAAGAGTATCCTTTAACATTTCTCTTAGTGCAGATTTGATACTGACAAATTCTTTCAGCTTTTATCTTAAAATGCGGTTATGGACCATTGCTCTTAAAATATATGTGCAATGGATATATTTACACTTGTAGTTACACTTCTGGTCTTCATTTCTCCATATGTGCATCTGGTATCATTTTCTACATACCTGAAGAACTCCTCTTAACATTTATTTTAGTGCGGGTCTCCTGGTGAGGAATTACTCAAACTTCTGTATGTCAGAATAAATCTTCCTTTAGCCATCATTTTTGAAAGACATTTTTGCTAGGTATAAAATTGTAGTTTACATTTTTTTCTTTCAGTACCGTGAAGGTGATTTGCTTCACTCTTTTTACATCTGAAGAGAAATATGTCATCATTCTTATTCTGGTTCTTCTATATGGAAGAAATATGTAGTATTTCTTTTTCTCTGGTTACTCTTCAAAAAATTTTTTTTGTATCTCTGCTTTTGAGTAATGTGATTATGACATGCCTTAGTGTAGTTTTCTTTGTGTTTCTTGTGGTTGAGGTTTGTTTAGCAACTGTCAGCTTATACATTTTGCAAATTTGGGGGAAAATTGGCTATTTATTCTTTAAATATTTTTTTCTCTTCTCCCTTTTCTCTACTTTATTTTTGACTGTCAATTTTCCATATATTTGGCTGCTTGAAGCTCAATGATGCTCATTGTTCATTTTTCTTTTCTTTATTTTTTATATAAGGTTTTATTTATTTGACACAGAGATAGAGAGCACAAGTAGGCAGAGCAGCAGGTGGAGGGAGAGGGAGAAGCAGGCTCCCTGCTGAGCAGGGTCCCAGTGTGGGGTTTAATCACAGGACCCCGGCCCGGATCATGACATGAGTCTAAGGCAGCCACTTAATGACTGAGCCACCCAGGCGCCCCCATTTTTATTTTCTTAGGATTCTTTCTTTCTTCCTTTCTTTCTTTCTTTCTTTCTTTCTTTCTCTCTCTCTCCCTCTCTCTTTCTTTCTTTCTTTCTTTTTTTTAAATACTTATTTGTTTATTTTAGAGAGAGAGAGAGAACATGAGCAGGAGCAGCAGAGGGAGAATCTCAAGCAGACTCTGCACTGAGCACAGAGCTCGATACAGGGCCTGATCTCATGATCCTGAGATCATGACCTGAACCAAAATCAAGAATTGGATGCTCAACCAACTGTGCTACCTAGGTCCCCTGAAGATTCCTTTATTTTGTATTTTACATTAGATAGTTTCTATTGATATGGCTTTAATTGTACCATTTTTTGCCTCCATAATATCTAGTTAAATGTTGTTAATTGCCCCTAGTACCTTGTCCTATGAACCAGCTGCTTTGGTCTTCTGAGACTCTTAGCTGTGTCCTCAACCCAGGGAATTGGTGGTCTTTGCATATGTTCCGGCTTGCTGAACTTTGATCTAGAAAAATTTCTCAAGGCAGCAATCTGGACAATTGTTTTTTATCTCTCATTTCCTATTGCCTGATATCTAGTTCTTAAAAACTTCACATTTTTTTTTCTGGTCTTGGTTGTTTCAGGTGAGAGTAGATCGGTTCCTATTATTCTATCTTGCCTGGAAGTGGAAATCTTTTAATTGTTTTTTCATGTTGCTCTTTCAGTTTGAAAACTCTTAAGCTATTTGTAGGTTTATTTCTAATTATAAGGAGTAATAATAATAATAACAAATACTTTATATTTGCATAGCATTTTAAAATTTACGTGATATTTTCAGAGGTGCCTGGGTGGCTCAGTTGGTTAAGCCTCTGACTCTTGATTGCAGCTTCGATCAAGATCTCAGGGTCCTGAGATCAAGCCCCACATTGGTGGGCTGTGCCCTTAGCAGGGAGTCTGCTTCTTTCCTTCTCCAACTCCTTCTTCCCCTCCCCCAACTTGTGCTGCACTCTCTTTCTCAATTAAATAAATAAATCTTTGAAAAATAAGCTTTATATGATATTTTTAGTTTTTTAAAAAATTAATAATTATAGTATAATTATATTTGACAAATAAGATCATAGAAAAAAACCTTTGAACCTCAGTTTTCTCTTAAGCAAAACAAGTGAATCGGACTAGAATAATTTTAGGGTTTCTACATGTTAATAATATATTCAAAAATTTTCCAAAAAGTACGTTTTTATTGCTGAGCTTGTTTTAATATGAGTCCCACAAGTATCTGTTAAGAGCCACTCTCTTCTGGAATTGCCAACTCAACTGGAATTGCCAACAAAGAATAATTCTTTTCCTGAAATAAGCCTTATTCTCAAAATGAGAGAGCTCTGCAAAAGAACATGCTTTCCAATCAAACTTCTCTTACCATTTTCAACTGATGCATAGTCAGAGCTCAGTGGTGATGTC
>NW_022635078.1:0-2728 GCF_010015895.1 Lontra canadensis | reverse complement strand
CTCTACAAACCATGCATGTTTTGCTCAGTGCCAGGCCAAGCTGTCCTTGGCTGACGATGTCTCTTAACCACAGGAAAGGCTTTCTGATTTTAACACTCCTCATGGGGCAATGTCTCTGGTGTCCCTTGACCCTCTAGCAGGTGTGGAGGAAGGGGCTCACATCTCTGCAGCAGATTGGGAGCTGCACAAATGGGGGAAAGCCCATTCTTCCTGCTGCTTCAAGCAGCTCTGGTGACTCCACTTTTCATATGGCTCTTGGTAGCCAAGGGTCACAAGTCTAGGATGCTCAGCAGAGCCCTTACTGACTTCACCGGGAGACAAAACTACAAGGTGAGAGTCCATTATCTGGCCTTGCTGGGGGCTCCCTGAGGTGCACTGAGCACGGGACTGTGGCAGAGCCAAGGGCACAGGGAGAGCCTGTCAGGAGGATGAGCTGAGGGGACGCGCTGCCATCCTGAGGAGCCACTGGTGCCACCAAGTAAAAGGCAAATGTTCCCCACCAGCAGAGCTGGTGATGGCCCTACTCAGAGCTGTTGCACATGAGGCAGCCAGATCCAACCACTCTCTGTTCAGGGACCAGTGCACTCCCCAGTTCACTCTGGAGCAAAATGATGACTTCTGTGCCCTCCCAGGAACAGAAAACTTAATATGAAACATGCACATGTAGAAACAGCTTGTTGTAGGAAGGAGGGAACATCACACAGGAAAGTCCTCTGTTCAGCCATGTCCCATTTAGTTAGTGAGGAGAGGGAGGGGCCACATCATCATGGAGCTTGGAGACCCCTTAAGTCTAGTACCATCTCTTACAGATAAGGGGCAGGGCCTTGCAGAGACTGGGGTCCTGCCAGACTTATATGGCTGTTTAGTGCCAAGCCAAGGATTAGAACCGAGGTCTCCGGCCCTCTCCCATGGCCTAGGAGAAGGTGAAGGTACCCATGGACATCACAGGAACCGAGAGGTCAGTTTGTTTTTTTTTTTTGTTTTTTTTTTTTGAGGCAGGACTCATGATTCCTATGTGTGTGAGGCACAAATATGGGCCTTTGTGAACTCATGAAACACTTTTCTAACCTGGAAGTTCAGGATCTCCCACCTCAGCTGTGACTAGCCAGCTCAGGACTGGGTGGGTAGCTGTTACACCTATTTGCAAGCACCAAGTCTTAACATAATAAAGAGTGTGCCCATTCCCCCTGCAGGCAAATCTGGAGGATAGTGGACTCTCTAGTCAACAAGAGGCAGGATGACTGGCCAGTGACTCCTCCAGTAAGAGAGATCTGAAGCCATGAATCCAAAAGAGGCAACAGTTTCAAATGAGGACTGACTCACCAGTTTGCAACTGCTGCTTCAGAATGATTTATGGGGGATGGGCTTCCACTATCCTCTAGACTCTACCATCGTTTGGGGACAGGCACTAACTCTCCAGGCATGGAGGGCCCTGACACCCATGATCTGCTGAACGTATGTGTGCTGGGCATGTGCTGCTGTGCAGACTGGTGCAGTCAGGGATCCAGAAAGACAAGGGTCTATAAGAGCCCAGGTCAAAGGATTCAGCTCTTGCAGGACCCAGTGTGTGCCTAACTGCAAGCTCTACTCTGCACAAATGTGCATGGTCCCCCTGAAGGCAGAGATGGAGGAAGTTGTCCTGCCTTCCCAGCATCAGCCCAGCCGACTGGCTAGAGTATCCTTCACAAGAAGCTTGATTACTGGTGAGCCCAGGACACCATCAGGCAGCCAGTCCCAATGGGGACTGACTGTCCTCAGTATAAAATCAGGAAGATTTGGGGGAGTAGGCTCTGTCTACCCTGGAAACTGTGCAGTTTCAGGGTCCAGCCTGAGCCCAACAGGCTTGGGGGGGCCCAAGAGCCAACGGCCAACTGACATAGTACAGACCGCACATCCATGGGTGACACAGTTCAAAAGAGTCTGGAATCTGAACCGGGCATCTGTAGGGAGAGGCTGGGTTCCAGTAGTGGGCTATTGGGTGTTTCTGGCCACTGCCTAATTCCAAGAGCTTATCTGCACAAATGTGGATATTCTTGCTCCTGAAGACACACCTAGAGGGCTCTGGACTGCCTTGTCAGAGCAGGGCAGTGCAGGATGGTTTGAGATATTCTCCAGTAAGAAACACCCATGAGTCTTGATAATAGAATGCCCAGAACTTTATCAGGGAGCCAGTCCAAATGGGGAGTAACTGTGCTGGCTGAAAGCTGCCACCCCAGAAAGATTTTCTGGGAGTCAGCCTTGTCTACACTGGTGGCTCTGCAGGTTTGGGAATCAGCCTGAGCCCAGCAGGCATGGAGGTCCTAGCAGCCCAATGTTGCTGGCTGACAACAGTACAGACCCTCTTAGAACACACTGCTTGTCTCTCCTGCTTTAGCATCTAAAGGGCTGACTGAACTCCCATTTCCTCTCCTAGTGTGTTATGGTAGTCACCATACAGTGCACCATTAGTTTTTGATGTAGTGTTCCAAGATTCGTTGTTTGCATGGTACACCCGGTGCTCCATGCAATCCTTGCTCTCCTTAATACCCATCACCAGGCTCACTCATCCCCCTCACCCCCTCCCTTCTAAAATCCTCAGTGTGTTTCCTGGAATCCATAGTCTCTCATGGTTTGTCTCCCACTCCAATTTCTCCGCCTTCATTTTTCCCTTCTCCTAATGTCCTCCATGCTATTCCTTGTATGTTTCACAAATAAGTGAAACCATATGATAATTGACTTTCTCTGTTTG
>NW_022635077.1:0-2729 GCF_010015895.1 Lontra canadensis | reverse complement strand
AAGAGAGCGAGGATTCATCCAAACCGGGGACGATTCTGTGAGAGGGAGAGCTCCATGATCCCTGAACGTGAGCCAAGCACAGTTCGAAATATGGAAGGTGAAGGGAGTGCCTTTTATGGGGATCTGCCCAGAAAGGGAAACAAACAGAAAATTCAACCAGGGAAAGAGACAACTCAGTTTGTTTCCCCTTGCCCCAGGAATCAGGCCAGCTCTCAATCCAAACTGCTCATTTGGCCCATACACCCATGTTTCCGGCCGAGCCTCTTCAGACACCTGACATTTCCTCATGTGCCAGGTGTTCTGAAACCCAACTGGGAGGGGTCCTGTGCTGCAACATAACCACAGTCCTGAGAAGTCTGTGGGTGTCTCCTCTTTCAAGGGAGCCTATGGCACTTTGACACGGACACAGAATGATTCGTAGGGCCCCTCTCGTTTCAGAAAAAGAGAAAAAGATAGCAGCACCTGCTGGGCTACGTGCGTTCAGTACCTGACTCATGGTTGCAGCCGATGTCATGGTTTCATATATGGTGGGATGGAACCTCCTTGTCCTGCTGCGTGCTCTGTTGGGGAGTCTCCACGAAGATTCTGTCACTCTGCCCCTCCCCAAAGTCGTGTGCACCACCCCCAAACCTGCCTTTCCAAAGAAACAACGATGTTCAGAATGGAAGCACTAACCCAGTCTCCCAACGAGTTGACTTTGTCAGGACTAAGACATAAGTATGGATTCAAGTTACGGGAAATCTGCACTGGCTACACCAGAGAGTTGGTCAGCCAGAGGCTTCCGTTCCTCTTTCAGAAAGGAGAGGAACCGCGTCTGGCCTTGGACATTTCCCCGCCCTATAACCCAGTGACTAGAGATAGCAGTCGTTCAGGGGAAGCAGTGGTGGATTCCTCTCTGTGGAAGCTCCTGTGTTTGCAACTGGGCCTTCCCTCAATAGTCCCTCATTATGCTCAGAAAAAGACCTCACCAGGACCTGCAGAATACTCTGCCCGCCCTCCACATCCGGTCTTCAGAACAGAGGCATCAGAGGCAGTCAAGGGATACAGTCAGCTGGCCACCCAACCCAGTCCTTACTCCATGCAGCCAAGCAGCATGCAGTCACAAGCAGGAGCCAAAGATTCCTTGGCAATATCTGACCCTGACTGCTCTCACTGAGCACAGGACCACAAGGGAAACTTGCCACCGACAAGGGAGAGCTGGCTGTGTGCATGACAGCTCCATATCCCAGGAATGGGAGCCAAGGGAAGGTTCGAAATTCAGCAAACTTGGAAGAAGAGACACAGGAGGGCCAATGTGATCCATTTCAAGGGGAACGAAATCAATCTGACAATTGTATTAACTCTATTTCCCTTGGCTACGGAAATGTGACCAGGTGTCTCTGAGAACCTCCAGCCCAGCCTCTGATGCCATAGGACAGTCCCCTATCCCTCCCCATTTGCTGTATTTCTGAGACCCAGATTGTAGCGGATCCTGGGGCCCCACAGAATGTACAAGCCCAAGGTCGCGGCCAGACTCCCAGGTTCCCTGAGACACAGGATTCGAATGGCCTCAGGCCTGAAGCTAGGATGGAATGAGAAGCAAGGCATGGAAGTGGATACCGAGGGCCAGATTTCTTGAGTGCAGAGGAGCATGGGATGATGTCGAAAAGGAAGGCACTAGCAAGTACACTTTCCTAGAGAGCTCCCCATACCATGAATAAGAAAGAGCTGTGGGCTCAGGCAAAGGGAACGCCCAGTTGCTACACCTGGGAGCCTTGTCAGCAAGCGGCCTGGGTCTTTTCTGCCAAAAGACAAGGAAAGCTTCGGGCCCTGGCTCCTTTTCCTGTCCTTCCCATACTGACTACCATTAGGAGGGTCTCAGGGAGAGCTGGGGTGCTTTGGGGGGCGACTCTCACGTGTTTGGCCCTGGACTCAGTGCACTCTACCAGGCAAGGGCTCTTTCAGAGCAGGCCCTGCCATGCAGCATTCTGGGCAGGTGTGAACAATCTTTTCTTCCTCAGGAAGGCATGTCAGTCATCCTGGGGAAGGAGACAACCTGGCTATGCATAAGTAGGCTGACACCAGCCACCCAAGAAGGAAGCTGAACTCTGAGTGTTTGTGTATGTCTGTGTGTGTGTGTGTTTGTGTGTGTGTGTGTCCGCGCACGCTTGACTGTATGGTTGGTGTTGTTTCAGCGTGATTTGAATCTGACAGGTGTTCTGAATCTTGAGGGGTTGTGTGTTTTCCATAGGTGTGCAGAACCATTGAGTGTATCTCTGTGCTGGAGGTGTGTTGAGTGCATGCAGTTCACGAGTCGGATGGAAATGGTGTGTGTCTTGTGTGTTTTACATGGCGTTGGTGTGTGATGGAGATGTGTTTCCTATGGTGGATATTTGATGTTTCTCCAGTGCATATAGGTGGGGGCTAGGTGGTGTGTATGCATGATATCCATGCGCTTAGTTAGTGGGGTATGTGTTGTGTGTGGGTTGTTTGTGTTCGTTTCTTGTGGTGTGTGTGTGGTGCCGAATAGGATGGACTAGGGAGGTGAGATCGGGGTATCTGTGATGTGAGCGTGGTGCCTGTCGGTTGCCCATTCCTGTGGTCTCTGTGTGGTATGCTTGTTGGAGATGCCTGGTGTGCGTGGTGAATCGTGGTGTGTATGGTGTTTGTGCTATGTGTGCATGGCGTGCTTGTGGGTGGGCAAAGTGTTGTGCGCTTCTGGTATAGAAGTGGTGTGTGTTGTGATGTGA
>NW_022635076.1:0-2729 GCF_010015895.1 Lontra canadensis | reverse complement strand
ACTAGCCCTTTATTTGATATGTCTTTTGCGAATATCTTCTCTCATTCCATAGGTTATCTCTTAGTTTTGTTGAGTGTTTTCTTTGCTGTGGAGAAGCTTTTTATCTTGATGAAGTCCCAATAATTCATTTTTGCTTTTGTTTCCCTTGCTTTGGAGAAGTGTCTAGCAAGAATTTGCTGGAGGCAAGGTCGAAGAGTTTGCTGCCTGTGTTCTCCTCTAGGATTTTGATGGATTCCTGTCTCACGTTAAGGTCTTTCATCCATTTTGAGTTTATCTTTGTGTATGATATAAGAGAATGGTCCAATTTCATTCTTCTGCATGTGGCTGTCCAATTTTCCCAGCACCATTTATTGAAGAGACTATCATTTTTCTATTGGGTATTCTTTCCTGCTTTGTCAAAAATTAGTTCACCATAAAGTTGAGGGTCCATTTTTGGGTTCTCTATTCTGTTCCATTGGTATATGTGTCTGTTTTTGTGCCAGTAACATGTCTTGATGATCAAAGCTTTGTAATACAACTTGAAGTCAGGTATTTTGATGCCCCCAGCACTAGCTTTCCCCCCCCCCAACATTCTTCTGGCTTTTGGGGTCTTTTCTGGTTTCATGCAAATTTTAAGATTATTTGTTCCAGTTCTATGAAAAATGTCAATGGTAGTTTGATAGGGATTGCATTGAAAGTATAGATTGCTCTGGGTAGCATAGATATTTTATTTTTTATATTTCTTAAAAATTTCATTTATTTATTTAACAGACAGAGATCACAAGTAGGCAGAGAGGCAGGCAGAGAGAGAAGGGGAAGCAGGATCCCTGCTGAGCAGAGAGCCCAATGTGGGGCTCGATCCCAGGACCCTGAGATCATGACCTGAGCCAAAGGCAGAGGTTCAACACTCTGAGCCACCCAGGCACCCCTAGCATAGATATTTTAATGATATTTGTTCTTCTAATTCATAAGCATGGAATATTTACCCATCTCTTTGTGTCTTCCTCAGTTTCTTTCATAAGTGTTCTGAATTTTTAGAGTACAGATCCTTTACCTCTTGTTTAGGTTTTTTCCCTAGGTATCTTATGGATTTTGGTTGCAATTATAAATGGGGTTGGTTCCTTAATCTTAGTTTCTTCAGTATCATTAGTGTATAGAGTGTAACTATTTCTGTGCATTGATTTTGTATCCTGCCGCATTGCTGAATTGCTGTAGGAATTCTAGCAATTTTGGTATGAAATCTTTTGGGTTTTCCACATAAAGTATCATATAATCAGTGAAGAGTGAGAGTTTGACTTCTTTGCCAATTTGAATGCCTTTTATTTCCTTTTGTTTTCTGATTGTTGAGGCTAGGACTTCCAGTACTATGTTGAACAAAAGTGGTGAGAGTTGGCAGCCCTCTCATATTCCTGACCTTAGGGGAAAAACTGACAGAGAATGATATTTGCTATAGGCTTTTCATAGATGGCTTTTATGATATTAAGGTTTGTTCCCTCTATTCCTGCACCGTGGAGAGCTTTAATCAAGAAAGGATGCTATATTTTGTCAAATGCTTTTTCTGCATCAATTGAGAAGATCATATGGTTCTTGTCTTTTCTTTTATTAAAGTATTATATCATGTTGATTGATTTGTGGATGTCGGACCACGCTTGCAACCCAGGAATAAATCCCACTTAGTTGTGAACAATCCTTTTAATGGACTGTTGGCTATTGGCTAGTATCCTGGTGAGAATTTTTGCATCCATGTTCATCAGGGATACTGGTCTGTAAATCTCCCTTTTTGATGGGGTCTTTGTCTGCTTTTGGGATCAAGCTAGTGCTGGTGTCATATAATGAGTTTGGAAGTCTTCCTTCCATTTCTGTGTTTTGAAACAGCTTCAGGAGAACAAGTATGATTTCTTCTTTAATGGTTGGTAGAATTCTTCTTGGAAGCCATCTGGCCTGGACTCTTGTTTTTTGGGTGGTTTTTGCTTAACTGCTTCAATTTCCTTGATGGTTATGGGTCTGTTCAGATTTTCTATTTCTTCTTGTTTCAGTTTTAGTAGTTTTTAAGTTTCCAGGAATGTATCCATTTCTTCCACATTGTTTCATTTGTTGGCATATATTTGCTCATAATATGTTCTTAAAATTATCTGTATGTCCTTGGTGTTGGTTGTGATTTCTCCCCTTTCATTCATGATTTCATTAATTTATGTCCTTTCCCTTTTCTTTTTGATGTCTCTCTATGTGTTTATTGATATTATTAGTTCTTCCAAAGAACCAACTTCTAGTTTTGTTGATCTGTTCTACTGTTTTTCTGGTTTACATTTCATTGATTTCTACTCTAATTTTTATTATTTTTCTGCTCCTGCTTGGTTTACGCTTTATTTGCTGTTCTTTCTCCAGCTCCTTTTAAATGTAAGGTTAGCTGTTTATCTGAGATTTTTCTAAATTTTTTGAGAGAGGCTTGGATGGCTCTGTATTTCCCTCTTAGGACCACCTTTGTTTTGTTTAATTTTTGGTTTTGTTTTTGTTTTGAATGGTTGTGTTTTCATTTTTATTAGTTTCCATGGATTTTTTGAATTCTTTAATTTCTTGGTTGACCAATTCATTCTTTAGTAGGATGCTCTTTAACCTCCAGTGGTATCTCATTGTGGTTTTGATTTGTATTTCTGTGGTGACAAGTGAAGTTGAGCATTTTTTCATGTGCCTGTTGGCCATTTATATGTATTTGGAGAAATATCTGTTTATGTCTTTTGCCCATTTCTTGA
>NW_022635075.1:0-2729 GCF_010015895.1 Lontra canadensis | reverse complement strand
AAGAGAGCGAGGATTCATCCAAACCGGGGACGATTCTGTGAGAGGGAGAGCTCCATGATCCCTGAACGTGAGCCAAGCACAGTTCGAAATATGGAAGGTGAAGGGAGTGCCTTTTATGGGGATCTGCCCAGAAAGGGAAACAAACAGAAAATTCAACCAGGGAAAGAGACAACTCAGTTTGTTTCCCCTTGCCCCAGGAATCAGGCCAGCTCTCAATCCAAACTGCTCATTTGGCCCATACACCCATGTTTCCGGCCGAGCCTCTTCAGACACCTGACATTTCCTCATGTGCCAGGTGTTCTGAAACCCAACTGGGAGGGGTCCTGTGCTGCAACATAACCACAGTCCTGAGAAGTCTGTGGGTGTCTCCTCTTTCAAGGGAGCCTATGGCACTTTGACACGGACACAGAATGATTCGTAGGGCCCCTCTCGTTTCAGAAAAAGAGAAAAAGATAGCAGCACCTGCTGGGCTACGTGCGTTCAGTACCTGACTCATGGTTGCAGCCGATGTCATGGTTTCATATATGGTGGGATGGAACCTCCTTGTCCTGCTGCGTGCTCTGTTGGGGAGTCTCCACGAAGATTCTGTCACTCTGCCCCTCCCCAAAGTCGTGTGCACCACCCCCAAACCTGCCTTTCCAAAGAAACAACGATGTTCAGAATGGAAGCACTAACCCAGTCTCCCAACGAGTTGACTTTGTCAGGACTAAGACATAAGTATGGATTCAAGTTACGGGAAATCTGCACTGGCTACACCAGAGAGTTGGTCAGCCAGAGGCTTCCGTTCCTCTTTCAGAAAGGAGAGGAACCGCGTCTGGCCTTGGACATTTCCCCGCCCTATAACCCAGTGACTAGAGATAGCAGTCGTTCAGGGGAAGCAGTGGTGGATTCCTCTCTGTGGAAGCTCCTGTGTTTGCAACTGGGCCTTCCCTCAATAGTCCCTCATTATGCTCAGAAAAAGACCTCACCAGGACCTGCAGAATACTCTGCCCGCCCTCCACATCCGGTCTTCAGAACAGAGGCATCAGAGGCAGTCAAGGGATACAGTCAGCTGGCCACCCAACCCAGTCCTTACTCCATGCAGCCAAGCAGCATGCAGTCACAAGCAGGAGCCAAAGATTCCTGGGCAATATCTGACCCTGACTGCTCTCACTGAGCACAGGACCACAAGGGAAACTTGCCACCGACAAGGGAGAGCTGGCTGTGTGCATGACAGCTCCATATCCGAGGAATGGGAGCCAAGGGAAGGTTCGAAATTCAGCAAACTTGGAAGAAGAGACACAGGAGGGCCAATGTGATCCATTTCAAGGGGAACGAAATCAATCTGACAATTGTATTAACTCTATTTCCCTTGGCTACGGAAATGTGACCAGGTGTCTCTGAGAACCTCCAGCCCAGCCTCTGATGCCATAGGACAGTCCCCTATCCCTCCCCATTTGCTGTATTTCTGAGACCCAGATTGTAGCGGATCCTGGGGCCCCACAGAATGTACAAGCCCAAGGTCGCGGCCAGACTCCCAGGTTCCCTGAGACACAGGATTCGAATGGCCTCAGGCCTGAAGCTAGGATGGAATGAGAAGCAAGGCATGGAAGTGGATACCGAGGGCCAGATTTCTTGAGTGCAGAGGAGCATGGGATGATGTCGAAAAGGAAGGCACTAGCAAGTACACTTTCCTAGAGAGCTCCCCATACCATGAATAAGAAAGAGCTGTGGGCTCAGGCAAAGGGAACGCCCAGTTGCTACACCTGGGAGCCTTGTCAGCAAGCGGCCTGGGTCTTTTCTGCCAAAAGACAAGGAAAGCTTCGGGCCCTGGCTCCTTTTCCTGTCCTTCCCATACTGACTACCATTAGGAGGGTCTCAGGGAGAGCTGGGGTGCTTTGGGGGGCGACTCTCACGTGTTTGGCCCTGGACTCAGTGCACTCTACCAGGCAAGGGCTCTTTCAGAGCAGGCCCTGCCATGCAGCATTCTGGGCAGGTGTGAACAATCTTTTCTTCCTCAGGAAGGCATGTCAGTCATCCTGGGGAAGGAGACAACCTGGCTATGCATAAGTAGGCTGACACCAGCCACCCAAGAAGGAAGCTGAACTCTGAGTGTTTGTGTATGTCTGTGTGTGTGTGTGTTTGTGTGTGTGTGTGTCCGCGCACGCTTGACTGTATGGTTGGTGTTGTTTCAGCGTGATTTGAATCTGACAGGTGTTCTGAATCTTGAGGGGTTGTGTGTTTTCCATAGGTGTGCAGAACCATTGAGTGTATCTCTGTGCTGGAGGTGTGTTGAGTGCATGCAGTTCACGAGTCGGATGGAAATGGTGTGTGTCTTGTGTGTTTTACATGGCGTTGGTGTGTGATGGAGATGTGTTTCCTATGGTGGATATTTGATGTTTCTCCAGTGCATATAGGTGGGGGCTAGGTGGTGTGTATGCATGATATCCATGCGCTTAGTTAGTGGGGTATGTGTTGTGTGTGGGTTGTTTGTGTTCGTTTCTTGTGGTGTGTGTGTGGTGCCGAATAGGATGGACTAGGGAGGTGAGATCGGGGTATCTGTGATGTGAGCGTGGTGCCTGTCGGTTGCCCATTCCTGTGGTCTCTGTGTGGTATGCTTGTTGGAGATGCCTGGTGTGCGTGGTGAATCGTGGTGTGTATGGTGTTTGTGCTATGTGTGCATGGCGTGCTTGTGGGTGGGCAAAGTGTTGTGCGCTTCTGGTATAGAAGTGGTGTGTGTTGTGATGTGA
>NW_022635074.1:0-2729 GCF_010015895.1 Lontra canadensis | reverse complement strand
AAAGAAGAAAATTGTGCTTTAATAAAACCATTTACAATGAAGACACAATAAGTCACTGTGAAGTGAATCTAACATCTGCACAAGACTAGCATGCATACATTTAAAAAATTTGATTAAAAGACATTTTAAAGACCTATACAATCTGAGAGTTACTCAAGAATGTTCAAGAATAGGAAGACTTGGTATCTTAAAGTTACCAATTCTTCCTGTAGATACAGTACTATTCCAGTCAAAATCCCAAGAGGGTGGGGTGACTAGGTGGCTCGGTTAAGCATCTGCCTTCAGCTCAGTCATGATCACAGAGTTTCAGGATAGAGTCCCGCATTGGGCTCCCTGCTCAGCACGGAGTCTGCTTCTCCCTCTCTCTCTCGTCCTTCTCTCTCCCTCTCTAGCTCTCAAATAAATAAAATATTAAGAAAAAGAATCCCAGGAGGGTTTTTCATGGATCTAGAACAAATGACAAGAACTACCAATATATTCTCAAATAAGAGCATGAGGAGCTTCAACTACCCAGTGGTCAAGGATTATTCAACAATAATAATTAAGCAAACTGGCCCAACTATTCTGCAAAGCAATTTGGCATTATCAAATAAAGTGGAAGATAATTATACTGTATCATCTAGAAACTCCACTTCTGGATACTGATACTAGAACACCAACAGACATATACAAAAATGCTTTACAGCAACATTATCCATAATAGGAAAAGCTGGAAGCAACCTAATATTCATTGACCATACAATGGATAAATTAGTAGTGCTAATGTATCAGTGAATATAAGTGAATTATTCATCAACATAAATAAATTGCACATAATATTAAACAGAAAACTCAAATTGGAATATTTATAAAAAGATATTTAATAGTTTAAAAAATCATTTATATGTTACTTAGAGATGTACATACACATTACAGTAGGCAGAATGATGTCCGTGCACTACTCCCTAGAGCCTGTGGATATGTTACATTACATGGGAACATTTTAGCTGTAATTGAAGATATGAACCTTATCATAGGGAGACTGTCTTAGGTTATCTTGATGGACCCAATCTAATCACGTGAGCCCTTGAGCAGAGAATTTGCTCCAGTGGATTGAATTAGAGAGATGCACACGTGGTGTATGAGGCTTCAAACATTGCTAATTTTTTAAAAGCTGATTGACAGCTACATTAGTGTCCATGTTTTCATTATAGTTATCTATTCCTACATAACAAAGTACCACCACCACCTCTCCCAAATGGCAACATAAAACAACAAACCTTTATTTTGGAGGGTCAGGAATTTGGGAGGTTATATGGGTGGTTCAAGCTCAGGGTCTCTGAGGTTACAATAAAGTGGTCAGCTAAGGTCATAGTTATCTCAAGACTCAAATGGGGTTTAATGATCCACTTCTAAGATCACTCATATGGCTCTTAGGAGAATTTAGTTCTTTGGCATTTGGGCTTCTCCATAAAGCTTCTTACAGCATGGGTTCTCCCAGAGACAGGATCTGAGAGCCAGAGACGAAGATGGAAGCTGGTATCTCCTACAACTTGATCTCAAAAGTAACATAACATCACCTCTGTTGCAATCTGTGGGCCATGTGAAGCCACCCAAATTCTCACCCCATTACAACATCAGCTCAGTATCTGGTACTCATCTTCTTGTTTCTAACCTACAGCACCTAATGGCTCTGCTTTTTTTTTTTTTTTTTCAAGATTTTATTCTTAAGCAACCTCCACACCCAACATGAAGCTTGATCTCATGGCCCCAAGATCAAGAGTCACATGCTACATGGTTTGAGCCAGTCAGACTCCCTACTAAATGGCCCTAGTCTATGTAAGGTAGCAGACAGCAAATTATCATAAATATGCTCAAGTGGAGAACCCAAGATGTAGTGACTGGCACATTAATAAGGAACCAGTGTAGAGTGGGGCTAAAAACTCAGGTCTAAGTATGGTACTGGCACAAAAACAGACACATAGATCAATGGAACAGAATAGAGAGCCCAGAAATGAACCCTCACCTCTATGGACAACTAATCTTGACAAAGCAGGAAAGAATGTCCAATGAAAAAAAGAAAGCCTCTTCAACAAATGGTGTTGGAAAAATGGGACAGCCACATGCAGAAGAATGAAACTGGACCATTTCCTTACACCGCACACAAAAATAGAATCAAAATGGATGACAGACCTCAAAGTGAGATAGGAATCCATCAAAATCCTTGAGGAAAACACAGGCAGCAAGCTCTTCAAACTCAGCCGCAGCAAATTCTTCCTAGAAACATCACCAAAGGCAAGGGAAGTGAGGGCAAAAATGAACTATTGGGACTTCACCAAGATCAAAAGCTTTTGCACAGGAAAGCAAACAGTCAACAAAACCAAAAGACAACAGACAGAATGGAAGAAGATATTTACAAATGACATATCAAATAAAGGGCGAGTATCCAAATCTATAAAGAACTTATCAAACTCAACATCCAAAGAAAAATCCAAACAAGAAATGGGAAGAAGACATGAACAGACATTTCTGCAAAGAAGGCATCCGAATGGCCAACAGACACATGAAAAAGTGATCAACATCACTCATCAGGAAAATACAAATCAAAACCTCAAAGAGATAACCACCACACACCAGTCACAATGGCTAATATTAACAGTCAGGAAACGACAGTTGTTGGCAAGGATGCGGAGAAAGGGGGGGCCTCCTACACAGTTGGTGGGAATGCAAGCTGGTGCAGCCACTCTGGG
>NW_022635073.1:0-2730 GCF_010015895.1 Lontra canadensis | reverse complement strand
TTTTGTACAGAATCTCCTAAGAACATAGTTGAAGGAGATAGAAAGGAGTCTATATTTTGGTATCTCTTATATAGTAAACAAACCAAAGATCCTTGGGGAAATATTTCCTTTGGAGTTGAATTCCTTGGAGAGATATGCACACAGCTTAGGGCATTCCCTGGAAATAAACCGTAATCATCTGATAGGATAACAGTTGTTTAATTTTAGTGCTTGTTGTATTAATTTAAAAACATTGACTATGAAGAATAAAGGAGATACTTTGTTGTTTAAATTGTTGATTTGAGCTAGAAATAGCTAATCATGAAATGTCCACAAGTATTAAAACTTATTTTAAGAATTACGTATTTCAGTGTGCTGCCTGAGAAGAAGAAAAAAAAAGTAAGCCTAAGTGCTTTTTCCTGCAATAGGAATACAAAAAACATGAACATCAACAAACAAAATCCTTTGCCTGTATAATTGTTTTTACACCTTTAAGAATAACAGGTTCTGGGCACTTGCATGGGTCAGTGGGTTAACCCTCTGCCTTCCACTCAGGTCATGGTCTCAGGGTCCTGGGATCAAGCCCCACATCAGGCTCTCTGTTCAACAGGGAGCCTGCCTCCCCCTCTTCCTTTGCCTGCCTCTCTGTCTACTTGTGATGTCTCTCTCTGTCAAATAAATAAATAAATAAATATTTTTAAAAAATAACAGTTTGTAAATTTTTGTGCTTTGCAGACTGATTTATAATCCATATACTGAAAATAAACATCTTTAAAAATTTGAGTAATTTATTTATATTAATAGATTTAAGTTATTCTGATTTTATCTTAATTATAAAGGATCTTAAATTAACTTATTAAATGACATCATTTTTTAATAAAAATGTGTTTATGATTTCGAAGGTAGGGAAAATTTTCTTGCAGCTTTTAACATAAATAAATAAATAAATAAATAAATAAAAGTAATAGGCTTGTTAAACTGTTCCAGTGTATATCTAGGGAATTGGGGAGCAGGAGAAAAACTAGGTCTGATTTGATAAAATTTTTACTTGTGGGGGTGTTCTGTTTTTGACCCAAATTACTATAGCCATTATAGTACAATTAGTTGCCTCAGGAATTGTCCCTTAGGTTTGGGAGAATGTGTATAAGTACTAAGAAGATATCATTACACTTTTGTACTAATAGCCAGAATCTCTAGAACCTTAAGTATTTCGTGGAGAAAACTGTATTGTATTCTCTCTGATAAATTTTTAGTAATTCATGAGTTTTCATTCATGTGTACCTTTTTCCCACTGTTTATCTTACCTAAAATACCTTACTCTGCTTCCTAATCTATCTCTAGAGCTTAGCTTTGAATCCATCTCTTTTTTTTTAAGCATCCATTCTTAATCTCTCCCCATAGTAAGAATGAGTTTTATTTACTATTAAGTTTATGGCACATGTTGCTATATTCATGCACAAATTCTGTCTCCTCAATATATTGGGAAACTGTAATAGTCAGAGACATTGACTTATACTTCTTTGATTCCTCAGTATATAATAATGCATTCTCTGTGGATCTATAAACATTGTTTACAGTGTTTACTATGTAAACAATGTTTATAGGTTCATGGAGGATGCAAACTTGTGCAGCCACTCTGGAAAACAGTATGGAGGTGCCTCAAAATTTAATAGAACTACCCCAACCCAGCAACTGCACTACTAGGTATTTATCCAAAGGATACAAACATAGTGACTCAAATGGGCACAGGCACCCCAATGTTTATAGCAGTAATTATGGAAAGAACCCAAATGTCCATTAATGGATGAACTGATAAAGAAGATATGAGATACACACACACACACACACACACACCAGAATATTACTCAGCCAACCATCAAAAAGAATGAAATTTTGCCATTTGCAATTATGTGGATGGAACTAGAGGGTATTATGTTAAGCAAAATAAGTCAAAGACAAATATAGTATGATTTCATTCATATATGGAGTTTAAGAAACAAAATAGGTGAACATAGAGGAAAGGAAGAAAAAAATAAAATAAGATAAAAACAGAGAGGGAGGCAAACCGTAAAAGACACTAACTATAGGGAGCAAACAGTGTTGTTGGAGGCAAGGTGGGCAGGGAAATAGGGTAACTAGGTGATGAGAATTAAGGAGGGCAATTGATATAATGAACACTGGGTGTTATATGTAAGTGATTATCTCTAAATTCTACTCCTGAAACTAAAAAAAAATTGTTTAATAAGTGTTTCATATTCATAATGAAGTCCATAAAGAAGCATAACTAATAATGAAGTCATCAAACAAGAAATTTGCCCCCAAGGGATGAAATGCTTATACCCAGGAGTTTTCATGACATTTAGTCTAATGAAAGCTTATATAATTTTCAACCATAAAATCAACTCAGGGACAAATCAATAGGCAGGGACTTTGAATTGCCTTGGCTTTTGAATTGGCTTGGCTTTTGGCTTCCCATATTATTTGGGGTCAGTTAGTATTACCTGCAAGTGTCTGAACACTTGCCAAGTGACTATCATCACAGTAAAATTTGCTAGAATATTTTTTCTGTTTTTCTCTTACAGCTTTGCTGTAACCCATTTCTACACATCAGGTAAAAAGCCAAGAGCTAAATACCAGTCCCTGTCTCATCTGAAGAAGAATCTAATCTTAATGGTAAGTTTTTCTCTTTATGGTCTTCCCCTATGGTGCTACCTCTTTTCTACTTCTTTCATCTTCCTTCTCTTCCTTCCC
>NW_022635072.1:0-2730 GCF_010015895.1 Lontra canadensis | reverse complement strand
CATTGTATTTCATCTTAATTCTTAAGATAAGTTAATCATTTATATTTGGCTTATTATTTTAATTTTGAAAGCAAGTAACTTATTGGCTATTCACTGCCTAAGACTAAAATTTAATATTCACATGAGAATGTTCATGTAAAAGACAGATTATTTTAAATTATATATATATGTCAATATGGTGAAAAGACAATGTCTACCAGAGGCAATAGTTTGGAAGAGACCACTCTCTAAATGTACTTCCATGTAAACCAAAAGTTTTGAAATTATAGTTCCAAGATCATAATGTAATTTGGAAGTAGTCCGTTGAAAGTAAAATGCCCATTTTAAGCAAATTTAGTCACATGGTCTATTGCTAAAATAATTATATTTATATTTCATGTGTAGCAAGATACCAAAGTATCTTTTTTTTTAATTTTTATTTTTAAATTTTTAAATAAACATATAATGTGTTTTTATCCCCAGGGGTACAGGTCTGTGACTTGCCAGGTTTACACATTTCACAGTACTCATCATAGCACATACCCTCCCCAATGTCCATATCCCCACCACCCTATCTCGTCCCCACTCCCCCTTCAACAATCAGTCTGTTTTTTTGAGACCGAGTCTTTTATGGTTTGTCTCCCTCCTGATACCATCTTCTTTCATTTTTTCTTTTCCTACCTCCCCAAACCTCCCTGTTGCATCTCCACTTCCTCATATCAGGGAGATCATATGATAGTTGTCTTTCTCCAACTGACTCACTTCGCTATGCATAATACCCTCTAGTTCCATCCACATTGTCACAAATGGCAAGATTTCATTTCTTTTGATGGCTACATAGTATTCCATCGTATATATATACCACCTCTTCTTTATCCATTCATCTGTTGATGGACATCTAGGTTCTTTCCACACGTTGGCTATTGTGGACATTACTGCCATAAACATTCGGGTGCACGTGCCCCTTCAGAGCACCATGTTTGTATCTTTAGGATATATACCCAGCAGTGTAATCACTGGGTCATAGGGTAGCACTATTTTCAGTTTTTTGAAGAACCTTCACACTGTTTTCCAGAGTGGTTGCACCAGCTTGCATTCCCACCAGCAGTGTAGGAGGGTTCCCCTTTCTCCGCATCCTTGCCAACATCTGTCATTTCCTGACTTGTTAATTTTAGTCACTCTGACTGGTGTAAGGTGGTATCTCATTGTGTTTTTTTTTTTTTTAATTTATTTTCAGCATAACAGTATTCATTGTTTTTGTACCACACCCAGTGATCCATGCAATCTGTGCCCTCTCAAATATCCACAACATGGTTCCCCCAACCTCCCACCCCCCGCCCCTTCAAAACCCTCAGATTATTTTTCAGAGTCCATAGTCTCTCATGGTTCACTTCCCCTTCCAATTTCCCTCAACACCCTTCTCCTCTCTACCTCCCCTTGTCCTCCATGCTATTTGTTATGCTCCACAAATTAGTGAAATCATATGACAATTGACTCTCTCCGCTTGACTTATTTCACTCAGCATAATCTCCTCCAGTCCCGTCCATGTTGCTACAAAAGTTGGGTATTCATCCTTTCTGATGGAGGCATAATACTCCATAGTGTATATGGACCACATCTTCCTTATCCATTTGTCCGTTGAAGGGCATCTTGGTTCTTCCCACAGTTTGGCAACCGTGGCCATTGCTGCTATAAACATTGGGTTACAGATGGCCCTTCTTTTCACTACATCTGTATCTTTGGGGTAAATACCCAGGAGTGCAATGGCAGGGTCATAGGGAAGCTCTATTTTTAATTTCTTGAGGAATCTCCACACTGTTCTCCAAAGTGGCTGCACCAACTTGCATTCCCACCAACAGTGTAAGAGGGTTCCCCTTTCTCCACATCCCCTCCAATACATGTTGTTTCCTGTCTTGCTAATTTTGGCCATTCTAACTGGTGTAAGGTGGTATCTCAATGTGGTTTTAATTTGAATCTCCCTGATAGCTAGTGATGATGAATATTTTTTCATGCATCTGATAGCCATTTTTATGTCTTCATTGGAGAAGTGTCTGTTCATATCTTCTGCCCATTTTTTGATATGATTGTCTGTTTTGTGTGTGTGAGTTTGAGGAGTTCTTTATAGATCCTGGATATCAACCTTTTGCCTGTACTGTCATTTGCAAATATCTTCTTCCATTCCATGGGTTGCCTCTTTGCTTTCTTGACTGTTTCCTTTGCTGTGCAGAAGCTTTTGATTTTGATGAAGTCCCAAAAGTTCATTTTCACTTTTGTTTCCTTTGCCTTTGGAGACATATCTTGAAAGAAGTTGCTGTGGCTGATATCGAAGAGGTTACTGCCTATGTTCTCCTCTAGGATTCTGATGGATTCCTGTCTCACGTTGAGGTCTTTTTTTTCCATTTGGAGTTAATTTTATGTACGGTGTAAGAGAATGGTCGAGTTTCATTCTTCTAAATATAGCTGTCCAGTTTTCCCAGCACCATTTATTGAAGAGATTGTTTTTTTTTTTCCACTGTGTATTTTTTCCTGTTTTCTCGAAGATTATTTGACCATAGAGTTGAGGGTCCATATCTGGGCTCTCTACTCTGTTCCACTGGTCTATGTGTCTGTTTTTATGCCAGTACCATGCTGTCTTGGTGATCACAGCTTTGTAGTAAAGCTTGAAATCAGGTAACTTGATGCCCCCCAGTTTTATTTTTGTTTTTTAACATTTCCTTAGCGATTCGGGGTCTCTTCTGATTCCGTACAAAT
>NW_022635071.1:0-2731 GCF_010015895.1 Lontra canadensis | reverse complement strand
ATGCTATTACACTTGATGGTGTCACTTATTTCCCTACATCTATTTTCGTTTATTATAATTCTTTTTTCTTTCTAATGTTCAGCTTCATTCCTTTCTGTTATTCTGCTCTCCAGATCACTGATCCATTCCTCTACTTCCTCTAGTCTACTATATATTTCCTAGCATATTTTTAATTTTACTTAAGATGTTCATCCCTGACTTGTTCTTTTTTATGTGTTCTGTCTCTTTTTCAAGGAACTCCTTGAGGTCCTCCATTCTTTTCTCTTTTTATGACCATTACTTTAAATTCTGTATCAGGTTTATTACTAATCTCCACTTTGTTTAGCTCTCTTGCTGTGATTTTGTCGTGTTCTTTCACTTGGAACATTTTTTTTAATAAATAATAATTTATAATTTTTGATATCCAGGATCTATAAAGAACTCCTCAAACTCAACACACACAAAACAGATAATCATATCAAAAAATGGGCAGAAGATATGAACAGACACTTCTCCAATGAAGACATACAAATGGCTATCAGACACATGAAAAAATGTTCATCATCACTAGCCATCATGGAGATTCAAATTAAAACCACATTGAGATATCACCTTACACCCGTTAGAATGGCCAAAATTAGCAAGACAGGAAACAACATGTGTTGGAGGGGATGTGGAGAAAGGGGAACCCTCTTACACTTTTGGTGGGAATGCAAGTTGGTGCAGCCTCTTTGGAGAACAGTGTGGAGATTCCTCAAGAAATTAAAAATAGAACTTCCCTACGACCCTGCAATTGCACTACTGGCTATTTACCGCAAAGATAAAGATGTAGTGAAAAGAAGGTCCATCTGTACCCCAATGTTTATAGCAGCAATGGCCACGGTCACCAAACTGTGTGAAGAACCAAGATGCCCTTCAATGGACGAATGGATAAGGAAGATGTGGTCCATATACACTGTGGGGTATTATGCCTCCTTCAGAAAGGATGAATACCCAACTTCTGTAGCAACATGGATGGGACTGGAAGAGATGATGCTGAGTGAAACAAGTAAAGCAGAGAGAGTCAATTATCATATGGTTTCACTTATTTGTGGAGCATAACAAATAGCATGGAGGACATGGGGAGTTAGGTGAAGGCATTTGGGGGAAGTTGGAAGGAGAGATGAACAATGAGAGACTATGGACTCTGAAAAACAATCTGGGGTGCCCGGGTGGCTCAGTTGGTTAAGCGACTGCCTTTGGCCCAGGTCATGATCCTAGAGTCCCGGGATCAAGTCCCACATGGGGCTCCCTGCTCTGCAGGGAGTCTGAAAAACAATCTGAAGGGTTTGAAGAGGTGGGGGGGTGGGAGGTTGTGGGAAACAGGTGGTGGGTATTAGAGAGGGCACGGACTGCATGGAGCACTGGGTGTGATGCAAAAACAATGAATACTGTTATGCTGAAAATAAATTTTAAAAAATGATTAAAAATATTTATCTATATATTAAAAAAAATGAACCAGAATAGTGGGAACGAGATAAAAATAAAAATTGTCCTAAGAAGTAGTGGTGGTTGTTCTCTTGTAATCTTTTTTTTTTTTTCTTTCCTGGTTTGTTTTCTGGGGGAGGGGCCTGCCACATGGGTTTTCAGTCAATGATGTTCCCTGAGTTAAGTCCTCCCACCCCCCTCAAGTAGGGGGTGGTTAAGGAAACCGGTTTTCAGGCTTTTGTTCTCTGGAGGTTTTTTTGTTTATTCCTTTGTTTTCTCTCGCCTTGACTGCTTTTGATGGGTTTTGTAGGTTTAGAGGAAAGCAAACTGCACCCTGACCTCACTCTCAGAGAGAAACCTCAGTCTGTTCCCCTCTGGGCTCTCCAGAGCACATAAATTCCCCCTTGGCCGCTGGCAGATCACGTTCCCATTCGTGGTCCCTCTGGATGCAGGAATACCTTCTTGTACCCAAAACCAGACAGTGGCGGCTGTCTGGGCAGCTCCAGACCACCAGAGAGGTCCCAAGCAGTGATAGCACTCTGAGATTTTCTTGCTGGCCCTGGCTGGGAGTTCTCAGACTTTCTGGGTCTGAGAGCGCCGGGCTGGAGCCAGCGCACACCTCTCTCAGGGGAGGGTGTGTGGCGCGACTCAGACTCTGGTCACATGGCCTGTGTGCATGGGGAGTGCAAGAGGCTGTGGTTCTGCCAGCTGGAGCCTACAGGCACCTCTCTCAGGGGGAGGTGTGGGGCGAGACTCAGATTCTGATAGCTCGGCTCGGTGCATGCATGGGGAGTGCAAAAGGCTGTGGTTCTGCCGGCTGGAGCCTGCACGCACCTCTCTCAGGGGAGGTGTGGGGCTTGACTCAGACTCTGATAGCACGGTGCGGCGTGCATGTGGAAAGTGCAAAAAGGCTGTGGTTCTGCCAGGTGGCTGGCGAGGCTCCCAGCCCCTCATGGGAGCTGCCACCCAGGCACTCAGGCACGCCTGAGGGTCAGGTACCAAGACCTGGTTTCTTTGCCGCACTCTCTCTGGCTCAGCTCCAGGGGTGGCTGTCCTGAGTCTGGGGACTTAAGCCCCTGTCCCTAACTGCCCCCATTCCCACAATTTCCCCCCACAATACTTTGCTCTTTTTGAGTGCTTTCAACCAGACTCCAAGTTAATGCTGGTCCCCAGTCACAGGGCACTCTAATATTGGGGTATTACTTTCCAATGGGTCGCTGCAGGTGGCTCCCTCCCCTTTTTGTTTATCTTCAGATATCACTCCAATGTTGCCACTCTGCTTTAC
>NW_022635070.1:0-2733 GCF_010015895.1 Lontra canadensis | reverse complement strand
TCTCCCGAAGCCATCCCCTGGAGTGCTCTGTGCTTCCGCCACTCATTCCGGACAGGCCTCCCAGCACACAGCGCCCCCGGAGAGGTTTGCCTAAAGGATGGCATCGCCGAACTGTCCTCGCAGCAAGCCTGGTGTGCAGCTCGCTGCTCCCAGAACGTTCGCCCCAGTGGGGCCTAGGACAGCGGGCGTCAGGCTAACGGAAGCGTGGCTGCTGTTCGAAGCCTGCCAGGGCCCTCAGCACTAGAGGGTTTGTTCTACTGTGAGTCCAGCGTCACGGTGGACGCAGATGCCCCAGGCCCAGCCTTTGTGCGGGGCTTCGGGCAGGCAGAGGCTAAGGGCCTCCTTCTCGGACGGCCCCCGACGTGAGGATCGGCACTCAGCCTTCCTTAGGGCTTCCGCACCAAACCTCCAGGGCGACTCTTTCTCTTCCCGAAAGAGGCCTGAACACGAAGGCAGCTCGGCTTCAGGCTTGTTTCTTGGAGTTAAGGTGGTGGTGCTTACAACAGGGTTTCCCAGCCTGGTTGC
Source organism: Lontra canadensis (assembly GCF_010015895.1). Lineage (NCBI taxonomy): Eukaryota > Metazoa > Chordata > Mammalia > Carnivora > Mustelidae > Lontra > Lontra canadensis. The sequence goes on along the minus strand of NW_022635070.1, from coordinate 2,208 downwards.
CAGGCTAAGCTTTGAGAACGCATCCTTCTCTGTGAAGCTTCATGTGTGGGCACCATGTTGCTGTTCAGCCCTGACTTGTTTCTCACAAAGTGGTCGAGCGGCTTGACCCCGGGCCTTCATGCACACTACGAGGCAGCAAACCGCTTCCCCGTATAAGAGGCGAGGCACTGCCCATGGACAGGCCGGCTCCACACGGCGGGCTCTCCGTTCTCAGGAGGCGGGCCAATTCCTCTCACATCCATACTTGACTCTTCGCTCACGTCATTCAGGAAGGACGTTTCTTCCCGAGCACGGTGTTGCTTTGAGTTCAGGGTCGTGCTTTCCCGTTCAGCTTCCAGGCCCCTGGATGAAACGACACTGTTTCCCTAAATCCCACTGTCGCAGCAGAGATGCTGGCGGCACCCACTTCTCCCTGCCGCGGAAGCACAAGCCGTCAGGGTGTGGGCGCTTTCCTATGCGTCTGAGAGAAGGCTTTGGCTTTCCCGAATGCAGAGTTGACCGGGCTCCCTCCGTGAAGCACAGTTGCTGGCGCACTGCTCGGTGCTTCTAGGTGTCAGAACCGGCTTCTCGTTTCAGGATTCAGAGTTGGACTTGCCGTGCAAATGCATTCTCCTGAAGCCGTCGCCTGGAGCGCTCTGCGCTTCCGTCACTCATTCCGGGCAGGCCTCCTTGTACAGAGGGCCGCCGGAGAGGTTCATCGAAAGGTCGGCGTTGCTGTCCTGTCCTCGCTTCAAGCCGGGTGTGCACCTCAGTGCTCCCCTAACCTTCGCCCCAGTGGGGCCTAGGACCGCGGGCGTCAGGCTGACGGAAGAGTGGCTGCTGTTAGAAGTCCTCCCGCACCCTCAGCCCTAGAGGGTTTGTTCTACTGGGAGTCCAGCGTCACGGTCGCAGCAGATGCCCCAGTCCCAGCCTTTGTGCCTGGCTTCGGGCAGGCCGAGGCTAAGGGCCTCCTTCCGAGACGGTCCCCGACGGGAGGCTCGGTACTCAGCCTTCTTTAGGCCTCCGCACCAAACCTCCAGGGCGACTCTTTCTCTCTTCGCGAAAGAGGCCTGCACGCGAAAGGCAGCTCGGCTTCAGGCTTGTTTCTTGGAGTTCAGGTGGGGTTGCTTACAACGTGGATTCCCAGCCTGGTTTCCAGGCTAAGCTTTGAGAAGGTATCCTTCTCTGTGAAGCTTCATGTGTGGGGTCGATGTTGGTGTTCCACCCTGACTTGTTTCTCACAAAGTGGTCTAGCGGCTTGACCTCGGGCCTTCATACACACTTCGAGGCAGCCAACAGCTTCCCCGTGTAAGGCGCGAGGCACTGCCACGGGACAGGCCGGCTCTACACCGCGGGCCCTCAGTTCTCAGGAAGCAGGCCAATTCCTCTCACTTCCACAGGGGACTCTTCTCTCACGTCATTCAGGAAGGAAGTTTCTTTCCGAGCACGGTGTTGCTTTCAGTTCAGGGTCGCGCTTTCCCTTTCAGCTTCCAGGCCGCTGGGTGAAACGACTTTGTTTCCCTGAATCCCACTGTCGGAGCAGAGATGCTAGCGGCACCCGCTTCTCCCTGCCGAGGAAGCTCAAGCCGTCAGGGTGTGGGCGCTTTCCTATGCGTCTTAGAGAAGGCTTTGGCTTTCCCGAATGCAGACTTGACTGGGCTCCCTCCGTTAAGCAGAGTTGCTGGCGCACTGCTCTGTGCTTCTAGGTGTCCGAACCGGCCTCTCTGTTCAGGAGTCTGAGTTGGTCTTGCCTTGCCAGCGCCTTCTCCCGAAGCCATCCCCTGGAGTGCTCTGTGCTTCCGCCACTCATTCCGGACAGGCCTCCCAGCACACAGCGCCCCCGGAGAGGTTTGCCTAAAGGATGGCATCGCCGAACTGTCCTCGCAGCAAGCCTGGTGTGCAGCTCGCTGCTCCCAGAACGTTCGCCCCAGTGGGGCCTAGGACAGCGGGCGTCAGGCTAACGGAAGCGTGGCTGCTGTTCGAAGCCTGCCAGGGCCCTCAGCACTAGAGGGTTTGTTCTACTGTGAGTCCAGCGTCACGGTGGACGCAGATGCCCCAGGCCCAGCCTTTGTGCGGGGCTTCGGGCAGGCAGAGGCTAAGGGCCTCCTTCTCGGACGGCCCCCGACGTGAGGATCGGCACTCAGCCTTCCTTAGGGCTTCCGCACCAAACCTCCAGGGCGACTCTTTCTCTTCCCGAAAGAGGCCTGAACACGAAGGCAGCTCGGCTTC
>NW_022635069.1:0-2733 GCF_010015895.1 Lontra canadensis | reverse complement strand
TGGGCCAACCCGGAATCCAACGAGGAAATCCAAAATCACATGGAAGCCAAAGGACAAGCCAAGGGTCCCCAACCTTGCAGATACAGCGCAAGGGAATCTAAAGAAGACAGGATCCAGCACCACAAGAAAAATCCCCAAAACCATCAGCTGACACAAAAGGACCTAGCAAAAGCACAACACGGAGCTCCTGAGCAGTCGCTCAGCCTGGGCGAGTTGGAGCTCCTGCTGTTGGGTGCAGGCTTAGCTTCCATGTCGACTCTAAGTACCAGCCTGGCGGGGGAGGGGGGTGTTCTTTCCTTTCTTCCAGAACCATCCACACCAGGGCCACTGGGGAATCAACCCTTCAGGGGATTCTCGGCAGAGAGAAATGGCCAAAAAGGCCCAGGAAACAACCACCCTTTCCACACTGGTGGATCAAGGTGGCCAATTAGCGTTCCGTCGGTGGAACATTCCACAGTGCTTTTGGGGGGACCATCCTCTCAGGCTCTGATGCCCAGGGTTTCTCAGCAAAGGGCATATTCCAACTGAGGAACCCTGGGAGGGACCTGACACTCTGCACTTCCAGTATGCTCGCAGCTAATGCCTGGGCCACCTGTCCCCGGAGCACACGGAGACACAACTTGCCAGCGGACCAGTGGACAAAATGTCCTGTCTTTCACCACCAAGAAGAGACTGATCAGCAACAGTCTGGAAGCCACAAAGAGGTGTATGATTGTCAGCAAGATCAACAGCCAGGCAGGGCTTGGTCCATCCCCACATGCCTCTCCTCCTGTTCTCCTCCACAGTATAGGGAGGCAGGATGGCAGGAAAGACAGTTTGTTCAGTGGAAGCGAAATCCTGAGCTTGAGTTCCTTTCTACCTAGTACCCTGGGCACTCCTAGGCTGCTTCCACTGTGGCCTCTGTGGAAGGCCATTCTAAACACCAGTGCTTGCTTCCCAAGTTCCAGAATACTGGGCCAGAAGCGATGGGACACAAGAGAGTCCCAGGGACGTGACAACGGGTTTGGTCATGAAAGCTTGAAGGTGTGAAAGACCATCTCTTGCCCTATGTTCCCTGGGTCAGAAACCTTTCAGCAACCACTCAGAGGATAGACAGGCAGGTACATAGCAGGGATGGGGATCCCTGGGAGCCACCGTGGACTGAACCTGGTGGTCTCTTCACCACAATTCACACAGACCAAGATACAGAGGTAAGACTTAACATCCGTGGGTGTTATGTTAACATAGGCTTTGATTCATGTGTGACTTTTCAGAAACAGAAGAAGAAGAATAATGGGAATAAGGAAAGAGAGACAATCAAAAAACCGGCTCAAATAGAGAGAACCGGGTGGGAACCGGGTGGGGGGATGGGTGGAAGAGGGGGTGGGGATTAAGAGGACACTTACTGTGCTGAGCACTGAGTCATATACAGAACTCCTGAATCCCTACTCTTCACCTGAAATGACGATAACACTGTACGTCCATTAGACTGTATTTTCAAAAATATCTTTGAAAGGTGGGTATTAGGATATCAGAGATGAGATTATGCTCTTGAGAGTTTCCCAATCAGGTCTCCTCAGGCTGAACGTAAATGTACATTAAAGATCAATGAAAGAGTCCAAAGACAAAAGTGAAGTCTGTTGATTTGGAAAGGCCAGTGCCCACCTCTGTGTGCACAGAAAACATACCTTCCTATGATACTGGCTGTTGTAAAAGCATTTCACTCACGTCCCCTTGGAGCTACGCTCCTCCGGTGTTTCCATTCTACTTGGTTGTGTGTCTTCATGAAGTAGTTGAAGGAATTATTGTTCTCCCTGGTTGCGTGGACTAAACCACAGCTGGCTCTTTCTAGCCCCTGGAAGATTGGAGCTGGAGGGCCTTCTGGAAAACATTGCACCACTGGATCTCTCATCGTCTTCCAGAGGAGGAAAGGGAGGCCCCACAAGGGCACCAGTGGAACAGGAACACAGAGGAGGTTCTCCTGACACGCGCTTCAGGATCCCAACTCACTGAGCAAGAGTGAAGAACCCCCGTCCCTCCAGACACAATGGACACATCACTGGAATGGGTCATTTCCCAGGAAAAGGGAAATGCGGTCAAACATGCAAAGGTACACCATAACCTCCCTGAACCAAAGCCCACTGTGATCCCCTGCCCTGGGTCTTAAGTTCCACCTATGCGTGAAGCCATTTGATAATCACACGGGAAGGGAGGGAAAACGGAATGGAAAGCCACCAGAGAGGGAGAAAAAGGAGGAGAGGCTCTTACCTAAGAAACAAGCAGAGGGTTGCTGGAGGGGAGGTGGGTGGGGACATGGGGCAGTTGGGGAGGAGCACATAGGAGGGCATGCGATGGGATGAGCACTGGCGGTGACACGAAAATGATGAATACTTGGGCACTACCTTCGCAACTAATATGAGGTGCTGTATGGTGGCTAAATGAGTTCAACAGCAACAACGACCACTACAAAATACAATCCAAGGTTCTTTGTATTCTTGTTTTCAATGTGGAAAATACAGGATGATTTCTTTTCTTCCCTCAAGCAAGGAAATGACATAGCCTAGTCATGAGGAGGCAATTCTCAGGACACTCTACCTTTTTCAGCCCTAAAGAGGTTTTCAAACAGGCTTTCACCAGTTGCAGTCCTCATGCCCTTCTAGTCATTGCGGAGCACTCTTGACCGGGGGGCTAACACTTTGTTTCTTCAAGGTGACTCACCCCAAGCAGGTAATATCCCTACGTGCCACAGGAGTT
>NW_022635068.1:0-2738 GCF_010015895.1 Lontra canadensis | reverse complement strand
TTCCTGCCCGCTTCGCCCTTCCAGGCCCATAACCCAGGGCCTGAGGTACCTCGTGAGCCCCGCTCTCAACTCAGACTTGGGTGAGGCCATATCTGTGTTGTCAGATCCGACATGCCTTGTCCCGAACACATAAACTAGCCCTAAGCCTAACCCTAACCCGAAACCCCGGTTGGGTGCTCAGGCTTCTGTCCAGACAGGCCCGGTTGGATAACTTTCCCGATGGTGGAGCCCTGAGCTGCATTCAAAAATTGCACGTGCTTCCAGGAATAAACCATGCGATTTGAAATGAGCTGAATCTGCAGTGCGGGGAAAAGCTGAATGCACCACTTGGGCCACCTCCACGTTAGGAGCCTCCAGGACCAGGAGCCAGGAGTCTGACAATCCTGACGAAAGAAGCCCTCAACTCAGCCATAGGCAGAGCCCATGTTGGCAAAGGCTGGTGAGCCTGCCATGCCCTGTTGGCCTAACCCTAGGCAGGGGGTGGATTCTCAGTCTTCAGTCCCGAGTGGCCTGGCCCAGTAGCCCTCCAGTGTGGAGACTCCTTATTCTCAACACAGGACTCTGGGTGCCACCCACGTGGAAACTGTGCCATTTGGCCGTGTGCAGATCCCTCATGGTGGGAGAAACCTCCATCCCCCGTAAAGACGCCCACCCATTCCGAAGACATCCACACCAAGATTCTGGAGCCTGACTTGGTGCCAGACTAACGCCCTCAACTCAGCCCTCCAGAGAGCCTGACTTCGCACTGACATATCAGGCCAGCTAATCTCCCAGGAGCAAACCCTAACTCTAGGATGCGTGTTCAGGCTGTGGACCCCGGCGGCCTGACACCCAATTCCTCCTCTGGATAGAAGGATCAGACTTATGGCAGGACTCAGACTCTCAGTCACGAGAAATCCATTTCATTGAGTGCCATGTACTGCCCTCAGAATGGTAGAAACCAGCGTGCTCCCCTGAGGCCCTTCCTGCCCTCTATGCCCCTGACAACTTAAAACCCAGGGCCTGAGGAAACTCTAGAGCCCGACTCTCAACTCAGCCGTTGAGTGAGGCCATATCTGTGTCATCAGATCCAACATGCCTTGTCCAGAAGACATAACCCTAACCCTAACTCTAACCGTAACCCTAAGCCTAATCCTAAACCACAGCCCATGTTGGTCGCTCAGCCTTCCGTCCAAAGAGGTCTGGTTCCCAAACTCTCCAGATTTGGGGAGCCTTGATATGCACCTATATTTGCTCCTGATCCCAGGAGGAAAGCATGCCTTTTGCAATGAGCTGAATCTGCAGAGCGGTAGAAACCAGCATGCATCCCTTTAACCACATCCATGTTAGGCGCCCTCCAGGACCAGGAACCAGGAGTCTGACGATCCTGCAGACAGAAGCCCTCAACTCAGCTATAGGAACATGCCCGGTGAGCGTGGGCAGATAAGGCCTGCTTTAGCCTGTTGGCCTAACACTAAGCCTAGGGTGGTTCTTCAGACTTCCTTCCCCAGTGGCCTGGCTCGGTAGCCCTCCAGTTTGGAGACTCCTTATTCACAACACAGGACTCTGGGTGCCACCCACGGGGAAACTCTCCCATTTGGCCGTGTGAAGAACCCTCTTGGCGGGAGAAACCACCATCCCCCCTTAAGACTCCCACATTTGCCGAGGACATCTCCATCCAAATAACGGAGCCTGACGCCCCACCAGACCAGCGCCCTCAACACAGCCCTCCGCAGAGCCTGACTTCTCAGTGACACATCAGGCTAGCTGTTCTCTCAGGAGCAAACCCTAAGCCTACGTTGCGAGTTCAGGCTCTGGAACCCAGATTTCTGACACCCAATTCCTGCCATGGATGGGATCATCTGACTGACGGCAGGACTCAGGCTCACAGCCAGGAGAAAACCGTTTCTATGGTTGCCATCTACTGCCCTCAGAATGGTAGAAACCAGCATGCTCCCCTGAGGCCATTCCCACCCACTTTGCCGCTGCAGGCTCAAAACCCAGGACTTGAGGAGCCTCCTAAACCCTGCTCTCAACTCGGCCTTGGGTGAGGCCGTATCTGTGTTGTTAGATTCGACATGCTTGACCCGAATACATAAACTAACCCTAACCCTAATCCTAACCAGATGTCTAAGATGGGTGCTCAGGCTTCCGTCCGGAGAGGCCTGGTTCCCCAACTCTCCATTTGCGGGAGCCCTGAGCTGCACTCAAAAAATTCACGTGATTCCATGACGAAACCATGCGTTTAGAAATCAGCTGAATCTGCAGAGCTGGAGAAACCCGCATGCATACCTTGGGCCACAACCACGTTAGGCGCCCTCCAGGACCAGGTACCAGGAGTCTGGCCATCCTGCAGAAAGAAGGTCTCAGCTCAGCCATAGGCAGTGGCCACGGTAGCAAGGGCAGATTGAACCTGCCATGCCCTGTTGGCCTAACCCTAACCCCAGGGTGCTTCTTCAGACTCCCGTCCCGAGTGGCTTGGCCCAGTAGCCTCCACTTTGGAGACTCCTTATTCACAACACTGGACTCTGGGTGCCACCCACGTGGAAACTGTGCTCTTTGGCCATGTGCAGAACCCTCCTGGCGAGAGAAATGTCCATTCCCGTAAAGACTCCCCAACGTTCGGAGGACATCCACACCAAAATCCAGGAGCCAGTCATGCCACCAGAACAACGCCCTCAACTCAGCCTTCCGCAGAGCCTGAATTCGCACTGACACGTCAGGCCAGCTATTCTCCCAAGAGCAAACCCTAACCCTGG
>NW_022635067.1:0-2738 GCF_010015895.1 Lontra canadensis | reverse complement strand
AAATTCAGAGCAGCCCTTTCCCTTTCCTGACCCCCGCCTAAATGCCTCCTGTCCCTCATGAGAGCCCACTGCTAGGGCCTCTTGAGCCTAAGAAGCAAATTCGGCCGGTCTTGAATTTTCCTGCTAGTGCTGAGTCAGTGGGATACAAATGCCTCCTTGGCAGGAGTCTCAGGAAAAGCATGAGCAATCCTTGAGTAGAGACGACCTGCCACCGCCCACATAGCTGAGGACCAGCTCATTCATTACCCAGACCATCTGTGACTCAGCGCCTGTCGTCACTGTCACTTTACATTTGTGTACTTTTTTCCTTTCAGCAGTATTCCCTGGGCCCTTAAAATACATCTCTCTCTCTCTCTCTCACACACACACACACACACACACTGAATGGACAGGAAGTGAGTCAAAGCATCATAAGTAAGTTTGGGTATGTGTATGTATGTGTGCGCGCATGTGTGTGTGTGTGTGTGTGTGTGTCTATCATACGCAGTTCCTAAGACTGGTGCCTAAAGAAATGAGCCTGGAAACGATGTCATGTTTGTGAGGGGGGAGCTGCCTTATGCACAGCTCCAAGAAGAACGAGTGTGCCAGGGGCAAGAGTGTGGTAGGAGCTTTTCAGCAGCAGATCCCAAGTCTTCAGTTAGAAGTAGCTCAGGGGCACCTGGTGTCACAGTTGGTTGAGTGTCCGACTCTTGGTTGAGGCTCAGGTCAAGATCTCAGGGTCTTGAAATCGTGCCCTGCATTAGGCTCCGTGCTCAGCATGGAGTCTGCTTGAGATTCTCTCCCTCTCTCTCTCCCCTGCCCCTCCCCACTACACCCATGTGAGCTCTCTCTCTTTCTCAAAAAAATTAATAAATTTTTTAAAAAGTAGAAAGACTAGAAAAAGGGTGACTCCCCACTTGGGGCAATAACTCAGCGGTAACATCCAACAATCTCCCATCTTCTCACTCTGCACTCACAATGTTGTAATCTTTACCCTCGGGGCTGCAAGATGGCCACCAGTGATCCAGGCATCAGATACAGTCATAATAGCATTCAGCAAAAAACACTGGTGCTTCCTTCCACGAATCTCTTTTATTCAGGAATCAACCTTTTCTTAAGATCACACCCCCCCCCCCCCACACACACACATTCATGTCACATCCTTTTCTTCTTAGGTTCCATTAGCCAGGACTAGCTCCAAGGGAGTCTTCAGGAGAATCTAGTAGCACATCTTGCATGTGTATACTAGGGCAAGAAGAGGGATCATCCAAGGTTCAGGTGGGAAGAACCCTTCTATCCTCCTCCTCACCCTGTCCTGAGCCCCTGAAATGGAGAACATTGGCTGTTTATTCAAGGGCTGTGCTATCTCTACCTCAGCCCCAGGGCTTCTCCCTTCCTGGTAGATCCCCCTTCTTGCCCTAGTATACACATGCAAGATGTGCTACTAGATTCTCCTGAAGACTCCCTTGGAGCTAGTCCTGGCTAATGGAACCTAAGAAGAAAAGGATGTGACATGAATGTGTGTGTGTGGGGGGGGGGGGGTGTGATCTTAAGAAAAGGTTGATTCCTGAATAAAAGAGATTCGTGGAAGGAAGCACCAGTGTTTTTTGCTGAATGCTATTATGACTGTATCTGATGCCTGGATCACTGGTGGCCATCTTGCAGCCCCGAGGGTAAAGATTACAACATTGTGAGTGCAGAGTGAGAAGATGGGAGATTGTTGGATGTTACCGCTGAGTTATTGCCCCAAGTGGGGAGTCACCCTTTTTCTAGTCTTTCTACTTTTTAAAAAATTTATTAATTTTTTTGAGAAAGAGAGAGAGCTCACATGGGTGTAGTGGGGAGGGGCAGGGGAGAGAGAGAGGGAGAGAATCTCAAGCAGACTCCATGCTGAGCACGGAGCCTAATGCAGGGCACGATTTCAAGACCCTGAGATCTTGACCTGAGCCTCAACCAAGAGTCGGACACTCAACCAACTGTGACACCAGGTGCCCCTGAGCTACTTCTAACTGAAGACTTGGGATCTGCTGCTGAAAAGCTCCTACCACACTCTTGCCCCTGGCACACTCGTTCTTCTTGGAGCTGTGCATAAGGCAGCTCCCCCCTCACAAACATGACATCGTTTCCAGGCTCATTTCTTTAGGCACCAGTCTTAGGAACTGCGTATGATAGACACACACACACACACACACACACACATGCGCGCACACATACATACACATACCCAAACTTACTTATGATGCTTTGACTCACTTCCTGTCCATTCAGTGTGTGTGTGTGTGTGTGTGTGAGAGAGAGAGAGAGAGATGTATTTTAAGGGCCCAGGGAATACTGCTGAAAGGAAAAAAGTACACAAATGTAAAGTGACAGTGACGACAGGCGCTGAGTCACAGATGGTCTGGGTAATGAATGAGCTGGTCCTCAGCTATGTGGGCGGTGGCAGGTCGTCTCTACTCAAGGATTGCTCATGCTTTTCCTGAGACTCCTGCCAAGGAGGCATTTGTATCCCACTGACTCAGCACTAGCAGGAAAATTCAAGACCGGCCGAATTTGCTTCTTAGGCTCAAGAGGCCCTAGCAGTGGGCTCTCATGAGGGACAGGAGGCATTTAGGCGGGGGTCAGGAAAGGGAAAGGGCTGCTCTGAATTTACGTGGCTAATTGGAAGTATTGCGCCATTTGGGACCAACGGGCAAAGCGGGACGGGAGCCACGCAAATTCAGAGCAGCCCTTTCCCTTTCCTGACCCCCGCCTAAATGCCT
>NW_022635066.1:0-2739 GCF_010015895.1 Lontra canadensis | reverse complement strand
AAGTAAGTCAGACAGAAAGACACCATATAATTTCATTTACAGTGGAATCTAAAAAACAAAACAAGCAAACAACAACCAAAAGAGAAACAGATTCATAAATACAGAGAACAAACAAGCAGTTGTCAGCAGGGAGGGGGATGGGGGGATAAGTGAAATAGATGAAGAGGATTAAGAGGTACACACTTCTGATTATAAAATAAGTCATAGAAGCGTACAACATAGGGAATATAGTCAATAATATTGTAATTACTTTGTAAAAAAAGAAAGTCAAATCTTAAAAACATGCTTTTTTGACATTGCTGCATGGAAGTGTACAACAATCCAATTTATCACCAATTACCCATATATTCTCAAATATCTAAATATTTCCAAAGAATGTGGCCCCAGGGGCTCAGGTATACTGATTTTAATTTGAGAAGTCAACCTGTGTTGAAACATTGTTCTCTCCTTCTTGACATAGCGAGGAAGTGAATTCCTCTACCATAATTATAAGCAGAAAGTTTACATCTTACAGAACACTGAGCGGGAAGTTTTGGCCTTTGAAGCATTTCCCTTTGGACCACGAGGGCATGCAACACGGAGGTGGAAGGAGCAGAAGGTTTGAAGATGTGAGTTAGATTGCAAAGGCTAAGAGCTCCTCAGTCCTATGCTCTCCCAGGCATCTGGGTGGAAAGGAGCCAATGCTCAAACTCTTTTGTCTTTGCAACAATGAACAGAAAAAATTCAGTTTCTGAGTGATGTCTCAGAAGTTTCTTTGACACAGTTTTGCCCCTTCTGGCTCTAAAATGAATGAAACGTTTCCAGAGCAGGCTTCCAATACGTCAAGCTGAAACTTTGAAACAAAGTTCCTGCCAGTTCTTTCTATGAAATCTTGAAGATTTTTGACACTAGTTTTATTATACTGCCCTCCTGGGCTCAGTGTGAACAGAGAATCCAGAAGCTGAGCGGGGAGCAAATTTAAACCCGGGATGGAGGATGGGGGTAGGAAACTGCAGGGCTAGAACAGGGCGAGCACCACAGGTGGCTTTAATATCCAACAGCTGCTAGAGATCATAACCCCCGCTGCTCGTTCTCTACCCCGCGCCAGAATCCTGTGTTTCAAAGATTATTGTAACTAAAGGGACTTCGCTGCCATCTAATCTGAATAATGAACTCAAGCTCCAAAACAATCAAGGATTTTTTTTTTTTTAACTAAATGTACCTGAATGTAGTAGACTGACTTTAGTCACCAAGCCAAAGTCTTAAAATCCCAGGGAAGGAAGAGAAGAGGGTAAAAAAATTACACAAGGCTGCCGGGACGGGGTAAAGAGTGAGGAAAGATGGGGTAAGCAGGGATTACCGGGACAAGAGCCTTCTCCCATTGGAGCTAAGTTTTCAAGCCCGCATATCTCCAAGGCCCTGGCAAACTTATTGCATGTCCAAGCGTGAAACAGTCCCGCCCGGGGTCCACGCGCGGGCGAGCACAGTGTCCGTGCGCGGGTTCAAGGTCCCGCGACGCCGGGAGCGGTGCCCCGTCCCCCCGCAGACAATGCCGCGCGCGCTTCCCGCGGCCTCTCCGGGATCCTCACCCCTCGCCGCCCGCCACCCCCTTCATCGCCGTGCGGGGACACACTCACCGACACCAGGAACTCCAGCGTGCCCACGTAGTCCCGCTCGGTCTTCTGGAGCTCGCTGAGCACGCACACGCGCAGGCGAAGCTGTTTTTCCAGGTCCTTGGCGCTCTCGGCGCGGCCGTCCCCGCGGCTCTCGTCGGTCATGGTGGGCGGCGGGACGCACGGCTTATGTGCTGCGCGCTATTCCGCGCTCCAACTGGTGCCCGGCCCCACGCCGGCCAGAGGGAAAAGTTGCTGCCTCCGAGAAGTCCGAGGAGGTACGGGCGACTTTACATGCTGGGGAGAGGCTGGGGTGGTGGGAGAGGAGAGGGCGCTGGCTGGAACTCCGGCGCAGTAGGCGCGAGGCTCTGAACAGACAACTCCCGGGAGAGGCGGTCCCGGCCGGAGACCTGCACGCCGAGCCCCGCGGCTCCGGCCTCACGCGGCCGGGGCTGGAGGCGAGGCAGCTCCGACAGCCACAGCGGTGACTTGGACATTAATCAAATGCTTTGTATCCATGTGACTCCGACCCTTTACCCTTCGCCAAATCTCAGGAAAAAGGAAACAACCCTGGGGAAGTGTGTTGCATGCCAGCTAACTAAACACACACACACACACACACACACACACACGCACGGAGTCAGCACTTGAGTTGGAACTAATTGAAGATTCCCAAACCCAGGAGGACGTACTCCGAGACACAGCTCGAGGGTTGCTTCTATGACTCCCGCCTATTGTTTAGCTTTAATGTGTTTTGTACAAATCCTGAAAGCAAAGACACAAGTCCCCACGGTTACATAACTGGATGGGAACAAAACAACCATGGTATTGACCCTCCCATCTTTGAAAAGAAACACATTGATTTTTGGTTTTGTTTGGGCACAAAATAGGTTTGCTTTTAAAAGCCCCCCAACCGAGAAAAGTTCACAGGGCAGATAACTTCCTGCCTGCGCTTGGAAAGTCAATTAGCATAATAAATGAAGACACTATGGGAAAGTGACAGCCCTGGCCCAAACAACAGACTCCAGATAGAATGAGCAAACCCATTGCACTGTGCTGTTTTGGAGGGTTGCTTTGCATGCCTATGACTTTTTTTCCATAGCAAGAGAGTATGTAAATTCAATCACAGGCAAAAATACTTGTGCCA
>NW_022635065.1:0-2740 GCF_010015895.1 Lontra canadensis | reverse complement strand
AAATTCAGAGCAGCCCTTTCCCTTTCCTGACCCCCGCCTAAATGCCTCCTGTCCCTCATGAGAGCCCACTGCTAGGGCCTCTTGAGCCTAAGAAGCAAATTCGGCCGGTCTTGAATTTTCCTGCTAGTGCTGAGTCAGTGGGATACAAATGCCTCCTTGGCAGGAGTCTCAGGAAAAGCATGAGCAATCCTTGAGTAGAGACGACCTGCCACCGCCCACATAGCTGAGGACCAGCTCATTCATTACCCAGACCATCTGTGACTCAGCGCCTGTCGTCACTGTCACTTTACATTTGTGTACTTTTTTCCTTTCAGCAGTATTCCCTGGGCCCTTAAAATACATCTCTCTCTCTCTCTCTCACACACACACACACACACACACTGAATGGACAGGAAGTGAGTCAAAGCATCATAAGTAAGTTTGGGTATGTGTATGTATGTGTGCGCGCATGTGTGTGTGTGTGTGTGTGTGTGTGTCTATCATACGCAGTTCCTAAGACTGGTGCCTAAAGAAATGAGCCTGGAAACGATGTCATGTTTGTGAGGGGGGAGCTGCCTTATGCACAGCTCCAAGAAGAACGAGTGTGCCAGGGGCAAGAGTGTGGTAGGAGCTTTTCAGCAGCAGATCCCAAGTCTTCAGTTAGAAGTAGCTCAGGGGCACCTGGTGTCACAGTTGGTTGAGTGTCCGACTCTTGGTTGCGGCTCAGGTCAAGATCTCAGGGTCTTGAAATCGTGCCCTGCATTAGGCTCCGTGCTCAGCATGGAGTCTGCTTGAGATTCTCTCCCTCTCTCTCTCCCCTGCCCCTCCCCACTACACCCATGTGAGCTCTCTCTCTTTCTCAAAAAAATTAATAAATTTTTTAAAAAGTAGAAAGACTAGAAAAAGGGTGACTCCCCACTTGGGGCAATAACTCAGCGGTAACATCCAACAATCTCCCATCTTCTCACTCTGCACTCACAATGTTGTAATCTTTACCCTCGGGGCTGCAAGATGGCCACCAGTGATCCAGGCATCAGATACAGTCATAATAGCATTCAGCAAAAAACACTGGTGCTTCCTTCCACGAATCTCTTTTATTCAGGAATCAACCTTTTCTTAAGATCACACCCCCCCCCCCCCACACACACACATTCATGTCACATCCTTTTCTTCTTAGGTTCCATTAGCCAGGACTAGCTCCAAGGGAGTCTTCAGGAGAATCTAGTAGCACATCTTGCATGTGTATACTAGGGCAAGAAGAGGGATCATCCAAGGTTCAGGTGGGAAGAACCCTTCTATCCTCCTCCTCACCCTGTCCTGAGCCCCTGAAATGGAGAACATTGGCTGTTTATTCAAGGGCTGTGCTATCTCTACCTCAGCCCCAGGGCTTCTCCCTTCCTGGTAGATCCCCCTTCTTGCCCTAGTATACACATGCAAGATGTGCTACTAGATTCTCCTGAAGACTCCCTTGGAGCTAGTCCTGGCTAATGGAACCTAAGAAGAAAAGGATGTGACATGAATGTGTGTGTGTGGGGGGGGGGGGGTGTGATCTTAAGAAAAGGTTGATTCCTGAATAAAAGAGATTCGTGGAAGGAAGCACCAGTGTTTTTTGCTGAATGCTATTATGACTGTATCTGATGCCTGGATCACTGGTGGCCATCTTGCAGCCCCGAGGGTAAAGATTACAACATTGTGAGTGCAGAGTGAGAAGATGGGAGATTGTTGGATGTTACCGCTGAGTTATTGCCCCAAGTGGGGAGTCACCCTTTTTCTAGTCTTTCTACTTTTTAAAAAATTTATTAATTTTTTTGAGAAAGAGAGAGAGCTCACATGGGTGTAGTGGGGAGGGGCAGGGGAGAGAGAGAGGGAGAGAATCTCAAGCAGACTCCATGCTGAGCACGGAGCCTAATGCAGGGCACGATTTCAAGACCCTGAGATCTTGACCTGAGCCTCAACCAAGAGTCGGACACTCAACCAACTGTGACACCAGGTGCCCCTGAGCTACTTCTAACTGAAGACTTGGGATCTGCTGCTGAAAAGCTCCTACCACACTCTTGCCCCTGGCACACTCGTTCTTCTTGGAGCTGTGCATAAGGCAGCTCCCCCCTCACAAACATGACATCGTTTCCAGGCTCATTTCTTTAGGCACCAGTCTTAGGAACTGCGTATGATAGACACACACACACACACACACACACACATGCGCGCACACATACATACACATACCCAAACTTACTTATGATGCTTTGACTCACTTCCTGTCCATTCAGTGTGTGTGTGTGTGTGTGTGTGAGAGAGAGAGAGAGAGATGTATTTTAAGGGCCCAGGGAATACTGCTGAAAGGAAAAAAGTACACAAATGTAAAGTGACAGTGACGACAGGCGCTGAGTCACAGATGGTCTGGGTAATGAATGAGCTGGTCCTCAGCTATGTGGGCGGTGGCAGGTCGTCTCTACTCAAGGATTGCTCATGCTTTTCCTGAGACTCCTGCCAAGGAGGCATTTGTATCCCACTGACTCAGCACTAGCAGGAAAATTCAAGACCGGCCGAATTTGCTTCTTAGGCTCAAGAGGCCCTAGCAGTGGGCTCTCATGAGGGACAGGAGGCATTTAGGCGGGGGTCAGGAAAGGGAAAGGGCTGCTCTGAATTTACGTGGCTAATTGGAAGTATTGCGCCATTTGGGACCAACGGGCAAAGCGGGACGGGAGCCACGCAAATTCAGAGCAGCCCTTTCCCTTTCCTGACCCCCGCCTAAATGCCT
>NW_022635064.1:0-2741 GCF_010015895.1 Lontra canadensis | reverse complement strand
TTAGGATCTAAATCAATGGGATGTCCAATATGTGAAGATGTTACCTATGTTAATAGAACAGGTTCATCGATTGGATGATCGGTATTGTAAAGTTTCAATAGACCGCACCTTGATGGAGAGATCCAGTGCAATCCCTGTTTCCTATCTAGCAAGTGCCTGTGTACGTGGATAAGCCCATTCTTCTATTTCCATGGAAATGAAAAGGACTAGTCATTTGCCGGCAAATCTGAAGAAAGAAGCGAGAGCAAGAGTGAGGAAGAAAGAGTGTGAGAGGAGAATCTGACGGGATCGGATTTCTTACAACAGGCCTCCTGAAATGACCAGACAAAACAGACAAACAGAAAAGGGCAGACTTTGACAAAGCGGTGCTCAACGACGTGAATATCCACATGGAACATAAGAGCCTCAAACGCTATTGCAGACTGATGTAGGCGAAATACGAAACAGGACATCAGAAGTTTTCTGGAAGATACAACAGGAAAACATTTTTAGTAAATGTGGGAGGTGGCCGAAAGGAGTGGAACAGGACACCAAAAACGGGAAGCACAAGAAAGTTTGGTAAGTTGGACTCTACTCATTCCAAGCTTAAAAACAAAAAAATCTTGCCCACCAAATGACAAGACTAAAACGATGAAAGGCTTTATGGAGATACCAGCTAAGGAACTGTATCCAAATCTAGATAGGATAACTAGGAATCAAGAAAGAAAGGTAGGTAACTTAAACACAATGAAAATCCTGGAACAGAAATATTCCAAGGTGAAAACCATCAGCCAATAAATGCATGAAAAGATTCCTGAAATCCTCAGTGATCACAAAAGAGCCAAGGAAAACACAATGTGTTGGTGTGAACCCAGAGAAGGCAGACCCAAAACAGTGTGTCTTAAGCCAACGGATTGAAGAGGGAAACACTGATTTCATCATGGAGTGGGGCACCTGGGTGGCTTCATTGTGAAGCATCTGCTTTCTGGTGGGGTCCTGATGTCAGGGTCTTGGAATCAAGCCCTGCCTCTGGTTCTCTTCTGAGCAGGAAGCCTGCTTCTCCCTCTCCCACTTGCCCTGCTTGTACTCCCTCTCAACTTGGGGTCCCTATATCACTGTCTCTCTCTTTCTGTCAAATCCTTCAATCAATCAACCAATTCCTTCAATTCAATAAGTAAAAATAAAATGTTGACGCATGGGGACATAATGAACGACAAGAATATTGAGGGTTATTTTATTATTATTTTTTAAGATTTTATTTCTTCCTTTGACAGACAGAGATGAGAAGAAGGTAGAGAGGCTTGGAAAGAGAGAGGGGGGAAACAGGCTCCCTGCTAAGCAAAGAGCCAGATGCAGGTCTGGGTCTGCAGGCTGGTGACTCACCACGTCCACCGTGAAGCGCTGGAGCAGCTCCAAGAGTCCCGTGGGGATCTCCCTGCACATCCTGCCTACCCCTCCCCCCTGGCGGGCGCCTGGGCTCCACTATTGCCTCCTCCTTGGACTGATCTGCGGCCCCGCCCCCCCCCCCCCCCCCCGGCGGGCGGGGGGGGGCCCGCGGGCGTCCCCCCCCCGGGCTCCCTCACCGCCCCCCCCCCCCCCCCCCCCAAGTGAGCAGGCTGTAGAGGCACTGGAGGCGCTACAGGCTGCTAGTGTCTTGGCTCCTGGGGCTCAGCTGCTCCCTGAGGCGGTGGTGGTGGCTGAGGCTGAGGGAGCACAGCCCTGGGAGGGCGGGCAGCATTTCGGGTTCCTCCTGCTCGCCCTGGGCCGGTCGCTTCTCTCCCCACCCCTTCCACTTTCAACCATTGTTCATTATTGTGAAGGGTTTTGGGTGCTTATTTTAGGGAAAGAGCACACATGAGTGGGGGAGGTGGAGGGTAGGACCAAGACAGAGTACTAGTGTGCTCCGCCAAGGGCCCAGGGATTTGTTTGGGCAGAATGCTCCTGAGAATTGGCCTATGTTCTGCAGCCCTGGGGACCACCCTGCTCCCCGAAGCCGAGGGAACGTTCTCCCTAGAGTCCTTTCCTGGCCACATGGAAGTTGCACGGAGACGACGCGGCCCTCCCCGGGGCCCCCGCACAGGGGAGCATTCCCAGAGCAGATTTGAGGGACATGTTGCGGCTGGGCGTCCGCCTCCGAATTTTCAGGCGGCTGGAGCGCCCAATGGTGGGGCTGACCTCAGTTGGGGAACGAAATTTTCTCTCCCTCTGAGACTTGTCCGAAGCGCTGAAAGATATGGTTTGTGCAGGGGTGTAAGGGGGAGTCGTGTCGCAGGACTCAGGGTTCCCTAGGTGGAGGCCCCGAGAGACAGGACCCTGGAAACGGAAGGCTGAGGGAGCAGGCGAGGGTTCGTGTCTGGGGCTAGGGGACGGCCCCGCCCAAGCGGACAAAGCCAGGTAGGTGACCACCACAGGCTGAGGAGCAGGACGTGTCGCCCTCGCTGGAGCCTGATCCCCAGAGGGCTTCCTGGCGGGGTTCAGACGCGACCGCTCGGGGGCCGCGCAAGGCCCAGGGGACTGCCCTGCAGACGTGCGGTGCCTGAAGCGAGTTCGCCGGGCATTTTCCAGCCATTTCTCACGAGCGTTCTACCCCAAACGGGATAGGTTTGGGCAGAACGCTCGTGAGAATTGGCCAGCGTTGGGAGGCCCTGTGGACCGCCCCGATCCCCGTGACAGAGGGCCGTTTCTAGCTCGGGGCCTGTCGCGGCCACCCGGAAAACGTGCCGAGACGACGCGGCCCAACCGGGAGTCCCGGCGCAAGGGAG
>NW_022635063.1:0-2745 GCF_010015895.1 Lontra canadensis | reverse complement strand
AGGGAGACCATATGATAGTTGTCTTTCTCCGATTGACTTATTTCGCTAAGCATGATACCCTCTAGTTCCATCCACGTTGTCGCAAATGGCAAGATTTCATCTCTTTTGATGGCTACAGAGTATTCCATTGTGTATATATACCACATCTGCTTTATCCATTCGTCTGTTCATGGACACCTAGGTTCTTTCCATAGTTTGGCTATTGTAGACATTGCTGCTATAAACATTCGGGTGCACGTGCCCCTTCGGATCACTACGTTTGTATCTTTAGGGTAAATACCCAGCAGTGCGATTGCTGGATCATAGGGTAGTTCTATTTTCAACATTTTGAGGAACCTCCATGCTGTTTTCCAGAGTGGTTGCACCAGCTTGCATTCCTACCAACAGTGTAGGAGGGTTCCCCTTTCTCCGCATCCTCGCCAGCATCTGTCATTTCCTGACTTGTTCATTTTAGCCATTCTGACTGGTGTGAGGTGGTATCTCATTGTGGTTTTGATTTGTATTTCCCTGATGCCGAGTGATATGGAACACTTTTTCATGTGTCTGTTGGCCATCTGGATGTCTTCTTTGCAGAAATGTCTGTTCATGTCTTCTGCCCATTTCTTGATTGGATTCTTTGTTCTTTGGGTGTTGAGTTTGCTAAGTTCTTTATAGATTTTGGACACTAGCCCTTTATCTGATATGTCGTTTGCAAATATCTTCTCCCATTCTGTCAGTTGTCTTTTGGTTTTGTTAACTGTTTCCTTTGATGTGCAAAAGCTTTTGATCTTGACGAAATCCCAATACCTCATTTTTGCCCTTGCTTCCCTTGCCTTTGGCGATGTTCCTAGGAAGATGTTGCTGCAGCTGAGGTCGAAGAGGTTGCTGCCTGTGTTCTCCTCAAGGGTTTTGATGGATTCCTTTCTCACACTGAGGTCCTTCATCCATTTTGAGTCTATTTTCATGTGTGGTGTAAGGAAATGGTCCAATTTCATTTTTCTGCATGTGGCTGTCCAATTTTCCCAACACCATTTATCGAAGAGGCTGTCTTTTTTCCATTGGACATTCTTTCCTGCCTTGTCGAAGATTAGTTGACCATAGAGTTGAGGGTCAATTTCTGGGCTCTCTATTCTGTTCCATTGATCTATGTGTCTGTTTTTGTGTCCCTACCATGCTGTCTTGATGATGACAGCTTTGTGATAGAGCTTGAAGTCCAGAATTGTGATGCCACCAACTTTGGCTTTCTTTTTCAATATTCCTTTGGCTATTCGAGGTCTTTTCTGGTTCCAGATAAATTTTAGGATTATTTCTTCCATTTCTTTGAAAAAAATGGATGGTATTTTGGTAGGAATTGCATTAAATGTGTAGATTGCTTTAGGTAGCATAGACATTTTCACAATAATTATTCTTCTAATCCAGGAGCATGGAACATTTTTCCATTTCTTAGTGTCTTCCTCAATTTCTTTCATGAGTACTTTATAGTTTTCTGTGTATAGATTCTTAGCCTCTTTGGTTAGGTTTATTCCTAGGTATCTTATAGTTTTGGGTGCAATTGTAAATGGGATGGACTCCTTAATTTCTCTTTCTTCTTGTTGTTGGTGTAGAGAAATGCAACTGATTTCTGTGCATTGATTTTATATCCTGACACTTTACTGAATTCCTGTACCAGTTCTAGCAGTTTTGGAGTGGAGTCTTTTGGCTTTTCCACATATAGTATCATATCATCTGCGAAGAGTGATAGTTTGACTTCTTCTTTGCCGATTTGGATGCCTTTAATTTCCTTTTGTTGTCTGATTGCTGAGGCTAGGACTTCTAGTACTATGTTGAATAGCAGTGGTGATAATGGACATCCCTGCCGTGTTCCTGAACTTAGTGGAAAAGCTTTCAGTTTTTCTCCATTGAGAATGATATTTGCAGTGGGTTTTTCATAGATGGCTTTGATAAAATTGAGGTATGTGCCCTCTATCCCTACACGTTGAAGAATTTTGATCAGGAAGGGATGCTGTACTTTGTCAAATGCTTTCTCAGCATCTATGGAGAGTATCATATGGTTCTTGTTCTTTCTTTTATTAATGTGTTGTATCACATTGATTGATTTGCGGATGTTGAACCAACCTTGCAGCCCTGGAATAAATCCCACTTGGTCATGGCGAATAATCCTTTTAATGTACTGTTGAATCCTATTGGCTAGTATTTTGGTGAGAATTTTCGCATCTGTGTTCATCAAGGATATTGGTCTGTAGTTCTCTTTTTTGATGGGATCCTTGTCTGGTTTTGGGATCAAGGTGATGCTGGCCTCATAAAATGAGTTTGGAAGTTTTCCTTCCATTTCTATTTTTTGGAAGAGTTTCAGGAGAATAGGAATTAGTTCTTCTTTAAATGTTTGGTAGAATTCCCCCGGGAAGCCGTCTGGCCCTGGGCTTTTGTTTGTTTGGAGATTTTGGATGACTGTTTCAATCTCCTTACTGGTTATGGGTCTGTTCAGGCTTTCTATTTCTTCCTGGTTCAGTTGTGGTAGTTTATATGTCTCTAGGAATGCATCCATTTCTTCCAGATTGTCAAATTTGTTGGCGTAGAGTTGCTCATAGTATGTTCTTATAATTGTCTGTATTTCTCTGGTGTTGGTTGTGATCTCTCCTCTTTCATTCATGATTTTATTTATTTGGGTCCTTTCTCTTTTCTTTTTGATAAGTCTGGCCAGGGGGTTATCAATCTTATTAATTCTTTCAAAGAACCAGCTCCTAGTTTCGTTGATTTGTTCTATTG
>NW_022635062.1:1222-2746 GCF_010015895.1 Lontra canadensis | reverse complement strand
CTAGTACTATGTTGAATAGCAGTGGTGATAACGGACATCCCTGCCGTTTTCCTAACCTTAGCAGAAAAGCTGTCAGTTTTTCTCCATTGAAAATTATATTTGTGGTGGGTTTTTCATAGATGGCTTTCATAATATTGAGGTATGTGCCCTCTGTCCCTACACTTTGAAGAGTTTTGATCAGGAAGGGATGCTCTACTTTGTCAAATGCTTTTTCAGCATCTATTGAGAGTATCATATGGTTCTTGTTCTTCCTTTTATTAATGTGTTTTATCACATTGATTGATTTGCTGATGTTGAACCAACCTTGCAGCCCTGGAATAAATCCCACTTGGTCGTGGTGAATAATCCTTTTAATGTACTGTTGAATCCTATTGGCTATTATTTTGGTGAGAATTTTTGCATCTGTGTTCATCAAAGATATTGGTCTGTAGTTCTCTTTTTTGATGGGATCCTTCTCTGGTTTTGGGATCAAGGTGATGCTGGCCTCATAAAATGAGTTTGGAAGTTTTCCTTCCATTTCTATATTTTGGAACATTTTCAGGAGAATAGGAATTAATTCTCCTTTAAATATTTGGTAGAATTTGAGGGTGGAGTCAAGATGGCGGAGAAGTAGCAGGCTGAGACTACTTCAGGTTGCGGGAGATCAGCTAGATAGCTTACCTAAAGATTGCAAACACCTACAAATCCAACGGGAGATTGAAGAGAAGAAGAACAGCAATTCTAGAAACAGAAAACCAACCACTTTCTGAAAGGTAGGACTGGCGGAGAAGTTAATCCAAAGCAATGGGAAGAGAGACTGGGGGGAGAGGCCGGCTCCTGGCAAGCGGCAGAGAAAGGAGCACAAAATCAGGACTTTTAAAAGTCTGTTCCGCTGAGGGACATCACTCCAGAGGCTTAACTGGGGTGAAGCACACGCGGAGTCAGTGTGGCCTCAGGTCCCGCAGGGTCACAGAAGGATCGGGGGTGTCTGAGTGTCGCAGAGCTTACAGGTATTAGAACGGGGAAGCCGGCTACAGAGACGGAGCTGAGGAGTGAGCTCTAAGCTCGGGGTTACCTTGAACCAGTCGCAGGATCGGTCAGCTCGGAGCG
Source organism: Lontra canadensis (assembly GCF_010015895.1). Lineage (NCBI taxonomy): Eukaryota > Metazoa > Chordata > Mammalia > Carnivora > Mustelidae > Lontra > Lontra canadensis. The sequence goes on along the minus strand of NW_022635062.1, from coordinate 1,657 downwards.
CCGCCGGAGGCCAGGGTGACGGGAGTAATTGGGCGCTGTTCTCTGAGGGCGCACTAAGGAGTGGGGCCCCAGGCTCTCGGCTCCTCCAGGCCGGAGACTGGGAGGCCGCCATCTTCATTCCCGTCCTCCGGAACTCTATGGAAACCACTCAGGGAAAAAAAGCTCCCGAAAGCAAACCCGAGCGGATTACTCAGCCCGGCTCCTGGTAAGGGTGGTGCAACTCCGACTGGGGCAAAGACACTTGAGAATCACTACAACAGGCCCCTCCCCCAGAAGACCAACAAGAAACCCAGCCAGGACCAAGTTCACCTACCAAGGAGTGCAGTTTCAATACAAGAAGAGCATCGGAATTCCAGAGAAGGAGAAAGCAAAGCATGGAACTCATGGCTTTGTCCCCATGATTCTTTAGCCTTGCAGTTAATTTAATTTTTTTTT
>NW_022635062.1:720-1122 GCF_010015895.1 Lontra canadensis | reverse complement strand
CATTATTGGTTTTCTTTTTTTATTTGTTTCTTTTTTTTTTTCTTTCTGAACCTCTTTTTATCCCCTTCCCCCCCTCACGATTTGTGATCTCTTCTGATTTGGCTAAAGCATATTTTCCTGGGGTTGTTGCCACCCTTTTAGTATTTTACTTGTTCCTTCATATACTCTTATCTGGACAAAATGACAAGGCGGAAAAATTCACCACAAAAAAAAAGAACAAGAGGCAGTACCAAAGGCTAGGGACCTAATCAATACAGACATTGGTAATATGTCAGATCTAGAGTTCAGAATGACTATTCTCAAGGTTCTAGCCAGGCTCGAAAAAGGCATGGAAGATATTAGAGAAACCCTCTCAGGAGATATAAAAGCCCTTTCTGGAGAAATAAAAGAACTAAAATCTAA
>NW_022635062.1:0-620 GCF_010015895.1 Lontra canadensis | reverse complement strand
ACAAAAAAAAAAAAAAAAAAAAAAAAAAAAGAACAAGAGGCAGTACCAAAGGCTGGGGACCTAATCAATACAGACATTGGTAATATGTCAGATCTAGAGTTCAGAATGACTATTCTCAAGGTTCTAGCCAGGCTCGAAAAAGGCATGGAAGATATTAGAGAAACCCTCTCAGGAGATATAAAAGCCCTTTCTGGAGAAATAAAAGAACTAAAATCTAATCAAGTTGAAATAAAAAAAATATTAATGAGGTGCAATAAAAAATGGAGGCTCTCACTGCTAGGATAAATGAGGCAGAAGAAAGAATTAGCGATATAGAAGACCAAATGACAGAGAATAAAGAAGCTGAGCAAAAGAGGGACAAACAGCTAAGTGGACCATGAGGGCAGAATTCGAGAGATAAGTGACACCATAAGACGAAACAACATTAGAATAATTGGGATTCCAGAAGAAGAAGAAAGAGAGAGGGGAGCCGAAGGTATATTGGAGAGATTTATTGGAGAGAATTTCCCCAATATGGCAAAGGGAACATGCATCAAAATCCAGGAGGTGCAGAGAAACCCCCTCTAAATCAATAAGAATAGGTCCACACCCCGTCACCTAAGAGTAAAATTTACAAGTCT
>NW_022635061.1:0-2746 GCF_010015895.1 Lontra canadensis | reverse complement strand
GACAAAACAAACAAAAAAACCGCACAAAAAACCCCCAAGCCTCCCCCCCACCCTCCAAGCCCCATAAATACCTCTTCCTTGAAGCTTTCTCTAGTCATTTTTGCTCTCTATCAGAATTAGAGGAAAGAGCATAATACCATTACAACCAATAATATCTAACTTTTATTGAGTGTTTACGATGAACCAGGCTTTGCACTAAGCTGTTGTATGTAATTTGTCCCTTTTTTTATACTTGGAGTAAATGGAAGTTCAGAGAAGTTAAGTGGCTTGCCCAAAGCCACAGAGGTAAGGAGTCACAGAGTTGGCTATTCTTTAGTAGGACTATAGATGGGTAGTCTAAGGATCTTAGGTAACTTTTGTGATATTTTATTGTCCATGAAATAAGCACCACATTAAAATTTATGGCATACTAAATTCTGTTAAATAGAGTATTTTATTTCTTTTTTTAAGATTTTATTTATTTATTTGACAGAGAGAGAGATCACAAGCAGGCAGAGAGGCAGGCTGGGGCGGGGGAAGCAGGCTCCTCACTGAGCAGGGAGCCCAATGTGGGGCTCGATCCCAGGACCCTGAGATCATGACCTGAGCCGAAGGCAGAGGCTTAATCCACTGAGCCACCCAGGCACCCCTAAATAGAGTATTTTAAATAAATGCTGTCATTTCTATTATTAAGAAAAACTATATGCTAATATTAGAAAATTAGGGGAAAAATTCACACCTGAATCCCATCGTCTTTTTATATATTCCTTTTTGGTATTTCTTTTGTTCATCACTTTTAATGATTAGTTTATTTTATACAATTGTGAGAATATTCTACCTGCAATTTTGGAATACCTTAAAATTTTTATGTCTAGAGCATAAACAATGTCCCTGCTACATTCTTTTTTAAAGGCTACTTGGTAACCCAATCAATCAACCCAAATGAATGGAATGTATAGTTTACTTAGCCTTTTCCATATGATGCAGGATTTAAGCTGTTTCTGGTTTTATTATTATAAATATCACCACATTTAAAGTTTGTTCATAAGGCTTTGCTATACTTTGAATGATTTCACATAAATGAAATGACTGGATCAAAGAATGTGAACCTCTAAAGTTTTTGATAAATGCCGTCACAGTGGCTTTCCAAGCTGGTTTCGCCAATCAGCAATATCCATGCATGAGCAATGGGTTTCACGCAAGAAATATTTGCATAGTTGCCTGAATGTGTGCCTGAATTTTCACTACTTGATTCTGTAGAATTATAGAAGGTTAAAGCCCAAAGGGTTGTTGAAAACTATATATTACAATATTTCTGTGTATAGACAAGAACACAGAGAGGTTGTGGTTCACCAGAGTTCTCCATGGGAATTACAAGGAGAGCCAGGAATTGAAACAGGGGCACTTGACTTCCCAGTTACACGTGTTTTTCCACCACCATTCCTTGTACTCCCATCCTGAATCCAGCTGCCCTTCCCATCTATAAGGATCCCATGAGTATTTATATGTTTTGAAGGATTATGGAAAGGGGAAAGCCTAAGACACAGACACGGATCACTGATGGTGAGTGCCTGGCCCTGGTGAGGGAAATACTTTGTGCAAGGAAGGCTTCTTGGTCATGGCTGGTTCCTCCATGTAGACCACCGCCAGCTCTGCCGACACACAGAGCTGACTGTATTCAGAATGGTTCTGAGAGCAGCTTTCCTCTTCTGACATTGGGTTCTTTTCATGGGCTTACTGTGGGGATCTAAGAAATAGAAAACCATTCTGCCCTCAGAGACCTAACAGTGGAGTGGAGAAGGCAAGAATTGTATTCATGACAAAATTATAGATATGTCAGAATGCATACCACAAATAATTATAGTGAATAATTATAAGAAAATTTTAGGGTAGGGGGAGGTGGAGGAAGTTCTACATAGGAGTTGAGAACAAACTAACAGATGGGTGGGTGGGGATAAGCTGAAAGGAAGGAAGGCCTTCTCCCTTCAGTTACGTTAAGAGGGTTTGGGTGGCATTATGGTGAGGACCTAGCCATGGTCAGGGAGAGGCTCAGGTTAGAGTGAAGGTGGCTCTAGAAACACTTGAGAACATCTGGTCCCTGCGCCTCACTGACTAAATAAAAATAACCAAGCACTATCCTAAGTCCTTTACGGATATTCAGTTGTTTCATCTTTATCACAACCCTGTGATCATGATCCCCATTTTACAGGTGGGGAAACTCAGACGTGGGATAACCAACCCCGGGGTCACACAGCTTGTTAAGTGCTGCCATGGCATTTGAACCCAAGCAGTCATGCCAACTTGGCGCTCCTTGCATGCGAGGGTGCAAGTCCAGGCCCGGAAACAAGGAAACGACTGGAGTTGTTATTAACATTCATGTGAGTGAGCTTTCCCTTCTTCTCATCGTATCTGTGCCCTTTGGTGCATTCAAGTAGCTAATGTGGAATCAAAGGGCTAGCAGGTAACCAACCAAAACGTACATCCTTCCTGTTAAAGTGAAGTGGATCCCTGTGTTACCCATGGCTTCCTCCTCACTGGGAAGCATCTGAGTAGGAGAGCCAGGCAGGCCAAGAGGAGCTCCCCATCCCCCAGCTAGACGGGCCTCATGGCCTCATGGGCGGCACCGGCAGAATTGCTGCTGGTGGCCACCACTCTTCCATCCCCACCGTCTTGTAAACAGATTTCTTCCTTCCTGCCACAGCATTGTAGGGGCTAGCCTCCCAACATGAATGAGTAATAGCTTTCTCTTCCTTTATGACCTGCTTCC
>NW_022635060.1:0-2746 GCF_010015895.1 Lontra canadensis | reverse complement strand
GGAAGCAGGTCATAAAGGAAGAGAAAGCTATTACTCATTCATGTTGGGAGGCTAGCCCCTACAATGCTGTGGCAGGAAGGAAGAAATCTGTTTACAAGACGGTGGGGATGGAAGAGTGGTGGCCACCAGCAGCAATTCTGCCGGTGCCGCCCATGAGGCCATGAGGCCCGTCTAGCTGGGGGATGGGGAGCTCCTCTTGGCCTGCCTGGCTCTCCTACTCAGATGCTTCCCAGTGAGGAGGAAGCCATGGGTAACACAGGGATCCACTTCACTTTAACAGGAAGGATGTACGTTTTGGTTGGTTACCTGCTAGCCCTTTGATTCCACATTAGCTACTTGAATGCACCAAAGGGCACAGATACGATGAGAAGAAGGGAAAGCTCACTCACATGAATGTTAATAACAACTCCAGTCGTTTCCTTGTTTCCGGGCCTGGACTTGCACCCTCGCATGCAAGGAGCGCCAAGTTGGCATGACTGCTTGGGTTCAAATGCCATGGCAGCACTTAACAAGCTGTGTGACCCCGGGGTTGGTTATCCCACGTCTGAGTTTCCCCACCTGTAAAATGGGGATCATGATCACAGGGTTGTGATAAAGATGAAACAACTGAATATCCGTAAAGGACTTAGGATAGTGCTTGGTTATTTTTATTTAGTCAGTGAGGCGCAGGGACCAGATGTTCTCAAGTGTTTCTAGAGCCACCTTCACTCTAACCTGAGCCTCTCCCTGACCATGGCTAGGTCCTCACCATAATGCCACCCAAACCCTCTTAACGTAACTGAAGGGAGAAGGCCTTCCTTCCTTTCAGCTTATCCCCACCCACCCATCTGTTAGTTTGTTCTCAACTCCTATGTAGAACTTCCTCCACCTCCCCCTACCCTAAAATTTTCTTATAATTATTCACTATAATTATTTGTGGTATGCATTCTGACATATCTATAATTTTGTCATGAATACAATTCTTGCCTTCTCCACTCCACTGTTAGGTCTCTGAGGGCAGAATGGTTTTCTATTTCTTAGATCCCCACAGTAAGCCCATGAAAAGAACCCAATGTCAGAAGAGGAAAGCTGCTCTCAGAACCATTCTGAATACAGTCAGCTCTGTGTGTCGGCAGAGCTGGCGGTGGTCTACATGGAGGAACCAGCCATGACCAAGAAGCCTTCCTTGCACAAAGTATTTCCCTCACCAGGGCCAGGCACTCACCATCAGTGATCCGTGTCTGTGTCTTAGGCTTTCCCCTTTCCATAATCCTTCAAAACATATAAATACTCATGGGATCCTTATAGATGGGAAGGGCAGCTGGATTCAGGATGGGAGTACAAGGAATGGTGGTGGAAAAACACGTGTAACTGGGAAGTCAAGTGCCCCTGTTTCAATTCCTGGCTCTCCTTGTAATTCCCATGGAGAACTCTGGTGAACCACAACCTCTCTGTGTTCTTGTCTATACACAGAAATATTGTAATATATAGTTTTCAACAACCCTTTGGGCTTTAACCTTCTATAATTCTACAGAATCAAGTAGTGAAAATTCAGGCACACATTCAGGCAACTATGCAAATATTTCTTGCGTGAAACCCATTGCTCATGCATGGATATTGCTGATTGGCGAAACCAGCTTGGAAAGCCACTGTGACGGCATTTATCAAAAACTTTAGAGGTTCACATTCTTTGATCCAGTCATTTCATTTATGTGAAATCATTCAAAGTATAGCAAAGCCTTATGAACAAACTTTAAATGTGGTGATATTTATAATAATAAAACCAGAAACAGCTTAAATCCTGCATCATATGGAAAAGGCTAAGTAAACTATACATTCCATTCATTTGGGTTGATTGATTGGGTTACCAAGTAGCCTTTAAAAAAGAATGTAGCAGGGACATTGTTTATGCTCTAGACATAAAAATTTTAAGGTATTCCAAAATTGCAGGTAGAATATTCTCACAATTGTATAAAATAAACTAATCATTAAAAGTGATGAACAAAAGAAATACCAAAAAGGAATATATAAAAAGACGATGGGATTCAGGTGTGAATTTTTCCCCTAATTTTCTAATATTAGCATATAGTTTTTCTTAATAATAGAAATGACAGCATTTATTTAAAATACTCTATTTAGGGGTGCCTGGGTGGCTCAGTGGATTAAGCCTCTGCCTTCGGCTCAGGTCATGATCTCAGGGTCCTGGGATCGAGCCCCACATTGGGCTCCCTGCTCAGTGAGGAGCCTGCTTCCCCCGCCCCAGCCTGCCTCTCTGCCTGCTTGTGATCTCTCTCTCTGTCAAATAAATAAATAAAATCTTAAAAAAAGAAATAAAATACTCTATTTAACAGAATTTAGTATGCCATAAATTTTAATGTGGTGCTTATTTCATGGACAATAAAATATCACAAAAGTTACCTAAGATCCTTAGACTACCCATCTATAGTCCTACTAAAGAATAGCCAACTCTGTGACTCCTTACCTCTGTGGCTTTGGGCAAGCCACTTAACTTCTCTGAACTTCCATTTACTCCAAGTATAAAAAAAGGGACAAATTACATACAACAGCTTAGTGCAAAGCCTGGTTCATCGTAAACACTCAATAAAAGTTAGATATTATTGGTTGTAATGGTATTATGCTCTTTCCTCTAATTCTGATAGAGAGCAAAAATGACTAGAGAAAGCTTCAAGGAAGAGGTATTTATGGGGCTTGGAGGGTGGGGGGGAGGCTTGGGGGTTTTTTGTGCGGTTTTTTTGTTTGTTTTGTC
>NW_022635059.1:0-2747 GCF_010015895.1 Lontra canadensis | reverse complement strand
TGGGAGAGCCCCTGCTCTTGCAACCAGGGCTCACAGGAGTTTCTTATTTAGATGGCCCCCCGACAAGCCCTCCGTACCCTCTCTAGCATGCTGACAAGTAAACCTGAACCCTATCTACAGGGGGATTCTGCCCAGTGGGTAGGTTAATGCTTGTCCCTGAGAGCCAGGTTCTGGGACTCTTGGCTTGTTCTAGATTGCTGGATTTACTGCACTTCTTGGCCTGCATGCAGGCAGGATGTGCCCAGGCAGCCGACCAGGGCCTTACAGGGACTTTCCTGCCTATGGAGCTGGAGCCCAGACCCAACCACTTGCACATTAACCCTGAAGTGGTAGATGCATGTTGGTGATAGTATATCCCCTTTGGATTTGCCACCTAGAGGGTCCCGGGCTTCTCCAATAATCAGGGCACCAAGTGTCTCTTATTGGAGGTAACAACAGCCAACCCACTGGCCCCACGTTGGCAAGGCAGGACAGTGTGTTCTCTCTCTGTCTGCAGGAGAAATATGAACATTTATGTAGGTTATGGTTTAGGATTATAAGGATGCCTAGTTCCCCCAAGATCCTGCTCCTTTGTCCCAGTGTCTCCTGACCTCTACCCAGTTCTAAGTCCATGGCTGCCATGACCTTCACAGCCGAGACATGGGTGGCTCACCTTCATCACCAGGCCTTGTGTAACTGGGGCCCTGTAGGCCCAATGTGATGATAGCCAGGGTACAATTACTCCACATTCTCCAGCATGGAGAGGGTGAACATACTTAAAATCATGCTAAGCATCAGCAAACTGATGCCAGTTAGGCCTTATTGGTCCTGCTGCCTGAAGGGTCCGACGGATCTCTAGCAGAAAGTGTTTCCAGGTATCTTCAACTAGATGGCATCCCCCCACCATCAAGTGTTCAGGGCCCACACAGCCAGGCAGTCGAGGAACATCTAGCCCTATATTCAGGTGCACTATGCCCATGCTTGTCCTGTTCCACATCATGGGCTACTCTGCACCAAGCTGGAGCATGCACAGCACCCTCCTTTCAGATGACCTGAGGCCCTTAGGGCACTGCAGGCCCATGGACCCACGGCTGGGCCCTTGTCACCCGCATTGTCTCAGGTGTAGTGAGACCCACACACCGAAAATCATCCTCAGCTTGAGAGGGTAGTGGACACATGCCAAATTCCAAGCACTAAGCTACACAATTGCTCATCTTTCCCCTAAAGGTAGAACCACGAGTATCAGCACTGCCTTGCCAGGATGGACTTGGCAACTGACAAAAGTAGCCCCAGCTTAAAGGGGACCTGGGAATACTGAGTGCTGGAGAAGACTTGGACCCCAGCAGGCAGACTGTCACCATTTGAAAGGTGCTTCAGAAAAATTTGGCGGTTGACTCTCTCTACCCTGGAAGGTATGCAGGTGGTTGGGAAGCAGCCTGAGCTCCAGAGGCCTTCCCAAGGCTGGCTGGTGGGGGGCTTACTGTGCACACACACATGCTGTCATCAACCCGGCAAGACATGGGAGTGTCCGGACACTGGAGCAGGCTTCTGGGGGCTCAAGCCGCCTGCCTCATTCCACACTCTAATTACAGTTTTCCATTGAAGCAGAGATGGAGAAATCAATCTTGCCAAGGCAGAGCCAGACAGACTGGGTAGGGTATCTTTCAGCAAGACACACTGGGGAGATTTTATTGCTGGTCAGGCCCGGGAACCCATCCCGAGTGGGTCCAAATGCATACTGACTATGACCAGTTGAAAACTGCAGCCTTCATAGAGGTATCACATTCCCTGATTTCAAACTCTATGAAAAAACTCTAGTAATCAAAACAGTAGAACTCTAAGACATATTGATGTATGGAATGGAATAGAGAGCCCAGGAAAAGTCATGTACATAAAGATCAATAAACAGATGCAAGTGCATACAGGGAGGAAAAGACAGTGTCTTCAGTTAAGGGTGTTAGAAAGACTAGACATGCATCAGAATGAGACTGGACCACTGTCCAGTCTCATAATGAATTCATAATGAATTATAATTCATTATATTTATATTTATTATTTATTATATTTATTATTATATTATATTATATTATTTATTATTATATTATATATCATTTATAATACTTATTATAATATTATATTTATTATTTATTATATTCATTATAATTCATAAATTCATAATGAATTATAGACTTGACTATAAGACCTGGAACCATAAAACTCCTAGAAGAAAACAGTCAGGAAGTGCTTTGACAGGAAGTGCTTTGACATTGGTCTTAGCAATATATTTTTTGACCAGTCTCCTCCAGCAAGGCCCCAGAAGCTAAAATAAACATATGGGTTAATATCAAACTGAACAGATTTGCGCAAGGAAGGAAGCCTACAACATAAGGAAAAGGCAACCCAGTGAATGGGAGAAAATATTTGCAAAAGGTTCATCCAATGAGAGTCAATATTCAGAATATGTAAGGAACTTACTTAACTTCATGCCAGAACCACAAATATCCTGATTGCAACATGGGCAGCAGACTTGAATACACTCCTTCCCAAAGAAAACACAGAATGGCCAAGAGGCTTCCAAAAACATGTTCCATATCACTGATCATCAGAGAAATGCAAATCAAAACTACAATGACATATGGCTTCATATCTGTTAGAGGGGCTATTACAAAAAGACAAAAAATAACAAGTGTTGGCGAGGATGTGGGGAAAATGGAACCATTGCACACTGTTGGTGGGAATGTACATTGGTGCAGCCACTACGGAAAACA
>NW_022635058.1:0-2749 GCF_010015895.1 Lontra canadensis | reverse complement strand
GCCCAGGCACCACACACCAGTGACACTCTGTGAAGCTCCAGGCCCTGAGTGCTACATGACCTCTTATTCATAAGGCCATTACTTTCAGGAGCACACACAAGTCCCATGCTATGTGTGGCTACAGTCCTGTGCTAGCTCTTGGTATCTGGGCTTCATTAAAAGCAAACTCATCTGCTCTCTAGCTGTCTGAGACATCTTCCTTAGAGGGGTCTTGAGCTTTCTCTTCTGGGAATTCAAAGCAGAGTCTGGCTTTGGGCAAAGCTTGAATCCTTAAAAGAGTTGGTGCTTTCCTGTTTATTGTATTGGTGAACAAAATTTAGAGTGAACTTTTTAGAGATCTAGACTTTAAGCCCCTGTCTCTAAGCCCTTATGGCAGAGGCCTTATCTTGTTGTGTGGTGTCCCTAGTGCTAGCATCACATTTACACACAGTACTTGCTGAAAGAAGTCAGAATTGACCAAGTTGTCTGTTCTTTAGACCAGGAACCCTGGCGGTTCCCACAAGTTCAGCAGTCCCCACTCCTGTAGCTTCTTGAACAGAAACCAGAGAGCACTCCAGGTACTTCTCTATAATTCATTCAATCATGAGAAGGGCTTACCTATGTGTTTCAGGGACTGGCCAGAGAGTAAGAAATGCACATATTAAAAAAGGCTACTACGGAGCATTTTTGACATATACACAGGCATATCCTAGAGACACACATCTATGAAATACTTTTAATGCATCATGTGTGCCTGTCACCTGCCCAACAACCACTAACCCATCCACATGCCATTGTAATCCTTCATCTGATTCCCATATTACATTTATGTACATCATCTGCGATCATTCTAGAATGCTCTCCATAACATAAGGACTTTAAAAAATAACCTCACCACAATGCCATTATCACTTTTCCAAAATCCAAATTTTCCCTTAATATAATCAAATATTCAGGAATCTGTTTTAAATAAAATATAGGATTAACCTTCAAGGAATTTATACTCTCATGAAGCAGATAGACAGTGATTATACTGATTATATGTATCGGAGAGTTTGACAACACTAGAGTAGCATCATGTGCCCGTGTGAATCTTCTGACTTGTTTTTGAAAGTGAGAGGAGGTACAAGTGGAGACGATAGGGATGAAAAGAGAAAAATAGAACTTTAAATCATGGCGGGTGGGGTGCCTGGATGGCTCAGTTGGTTAAGTGTCAGGTCATGGTCCTAGGGTCCTGGGATTGGGCTCCACTTCAGGCTCCCTGCTCCGTGGGGAGCCTAGTTCTCCCTCACCCTCTGCCTGCCACTCCCCTCTGCTTGTATGCTCTCTCTCTTTCTGTCAAATCAATCAGTCAGTCAATCAATCAGTCATGGGAGGCATTTTCTCTACTTTCTTTTTCCATGAGCATGTGACCAATGTAAGTGGGAGTGGAGGCAGGAATTGACCTTTCCTTCAGTCAGGCTCATTTCCTGCTTGCCTTTCAGGGTGTGAACATCTCACCATCCCAAATGCAATTCTAATGTTTTAAGATAAATCTTCTTTTCAACAGCATTCATCTCATCTCAACAAGACTAAATGCTCCCATAGGGTATGGGAAATGCATAGGATCTATAATTTACTATTGTCACCACAGAATCAGCATAGCAAGATTTCAGTCACCAACCCCCAAAAGTGTGTCCCATATAGTCCTGGTAAGAATCCCAAATCCCAAACGTGTAGCTCTTATGGTTTCTGTGTTTCACTAACGTGTTCCCAACTTGTATTGTGGAACCAGGTTCAGCAAGAAGAACAAGGACAGCATAAATCCTTACACATACCTGCCTTTTGGAACTGGACCCCGAAACTGCATTGGGATGAGGTTTGCGACCACGAGCATGAAACTTGCCCTTGTCAAAGTCCTGCAGAACTTCTCCTTCAAACCTTGTAAAGAAACACAGGTCAGAGAGATTGCTTTCTACATAAATAGTATTTTATTGTTTTGTATTCAAACTAAGAGATAAGTAATGGATATGTGTGAGTCAGTGGGGAGGGGTCACTTATCCTTAATAATTTGTTCTATCAGCCAAGAGAATCTATTTGGAGTCATGTGTGACCATTATTCAGCTCATGAGTGCCATGTCTGTGATTTATGACCACTCAACCATAAGAGTCATCTAGTCAGTTACATAGCTTGGCATGCTTATGCACAGACCTTTGAACTTGAGCAATGTTTTAAATTTCTCTCAAGTCCACTGAAAGGAAGGAAACATGTTGTGCATAGTCTTGACATGCAGTGATTATCATGACATGACTTTTTTTTTGTTGTTTTGGTCTTTTTTAAGATTTTGTTTATTTATTAACAGACAGAGAGCACAGGTAGGCAGAGAGGCAGGTAGAAAGAGAGGAGGAAGCAGTCTCCCCACTGAGCAAAGAGCCTGATGCAGGCTCAATCCCAGGACCCTGGGATCACAACCAAAGGCAGAGGCTTCAACCCACTGAGCCACCCAGGCGCCCCCATGACATGACTTTTGAAGGATGATCTTCTCCACCACAACTTACAGACACTCTCATGACTGTGGTTCTCAACCCCATTTATACATTGGAATCGGTGGGTTCTTTTGAACCGAAGAATACCTGGGACACACAGAGGGGAGATCATCCCTCTTCTAGGAGAGCATCCTTGAGAGGCAGTGTTCACGAAGATGCCTCTCCAGGAACAAATGAGCGGGCTGGTACCTTTTGCTCCCCCACTACTCACCAGAAACACAGAGTCACCTGTAGGAAGCAGCAC
>NW_022635057.1:0-2750 GCF_010015895.1 Lontra canadensis | reverse complement strand
CCTCCCCCTGCCAGGAAGACTGCTGTGTGTCTGTCTGCTGCAAGCCCGTCTGCTGCACCCCTGTCTGCTGCACCCCTGTCTGCTGCAAACCCATCTGCTGCACCCCTGTCTGCTCTGGGCCCTCCCCCTGCTCGGCCCCCTCCTGCGGCCAGCCCAGCCCCTGCTCCTCATCCTGCTGCAGACCCTCCTCCTGCGTGTCCCTGCTCTGCCGCCCCGTGTGCAGGCCCGCCTGCTACGTGCCCGCCTCCTCCTGCTGTGCCTCTGGCTCCTCCTGCCAGCCCAGCTGCTGCCGCCGGGCCTCCTGCGTGTCCCTGCTCTGCCGCCCTGTGGGCTCCCGCCAGGCCTGCTGTGTGCCCGCCTCAGCCCAGAAGTCCTGCTGCTGACGGGTCCCATCTTTCCACTGCTCCTGGGGCCAGCTCGCACTTCCACCTAAAATATTTGAAGCCTTGAGCCCCGGTCTGGGGTCTCCTTCTGCCCCAGAACACCCACCTCAGCAAGCAAGGCTGCCCCTTACTGTCTAGCTGGCTCCCTGGGCATCTCCAAGCTCCCTCCAGGCCGTGTCCCTCCCAGCCTCCTCCTCTTCATTCTGGCTGGATTGAGGACACTTTGTCCTGCTCAATGTGAGTGACCTGTCTGTTGATCAATAAAGTCATTGTCGATCCTTCTCCAAAGGCCTTGAATGCATATTTGGGCAAACCACAGGGAAGGGCCTTGACGCTGCACGGGGCGGGGCTGTGTCCAGGGCCACTGCACCTGGGCGGGGCTGGCCACCTGCACACCCTGCTTGGCCTTCTGCCGTGTTCGTCCCCTGCAGCCTCCAGCACAGAAAGCCTGTCCACCTGGGTGCCCCCGGGTGCCCCTGGACACCTTCACCAGTGAGGGGCAGGGCGCCGTCTGTCCAGCCCCTGAGCCTTACATCTCAGGGCTGTGGAGCTTTGCTAGGGACGAAGAAGAGCCCGTTTACTAACGCTCTGCCTGGAAGGCGCAGAGGCCGCTCCAGGACTGGCTTTGGGCAAGAGGGTGGCAGCCAGTTTCCAGAGACCCTCCGCACGGGGCGTGGCTTCCCTCCACAGGAAGACCTGCGAGTGTGAGCGCTGTGCGCAGGGGTGACCCGAGCCTGTGCTCCCCTCCCCCCAGCCCCACTGCTCCGCACACAGCCCTGCAGAGCCCCCAAGAGCCCACAGAGCCCCTGCCCTCGAGACAGACCCTGTGACGGTGTCAAGGCAGAGCCGGAGTGGTGGCCCAGTCCCCGCCCTGACCCCAGCCCCCCACTCCCCAGCATTTCTTGGCTTCTTATCTCTGGAGAGATCTTGACGCTCACCCGTTATTTCCTCAGTTGTCGATGTGGGTTTTAGAAGCTGCGGATGGAGTGTCCGTGGTGGTGGCCAGCCGGCCCGGCATTCTGGAACATCTGCCGCTTCTCGTCCACTGTACCTGCTTCCCGGCACCTTGTCATTTTGGGGGGACAAGTGGTCCTTGAGCTGGGACGGCATCGTGGCCTTGTCGAGGCCTCTGACGGAGGCTTATTCCCACAGAGGACGTGTGTTTGCTTCTGTCGGGGGAGTGGCGCTGAGCCCCGAACTCCTCAGCTCTGGGCTTGGCTTCTGGGTGGCGGCTACCCGAGAGGAGCTGCCGGGGCAGCAGAGTGGGCGGGGAGCAGCGGGGGAGCTGGCGGGAACTCCGGTCCGGCCCTCCCCCTCCCCCCCATGAGGCTGAACCCTTGTGGCCTGACCGCCCCCCACTACTGTCATCTTCGTGGTTCAGATTTCACCGTGCATGGTTTGGGGGGACACGAACATTCCGACTGTGTCAGTTGGTCCCTTCCTCAATCTGACTGGTGTCCCTGTGAGACCAGGAGGACGCAGTCCTGCCCACTGGGACAGCCGCGCGTGACCCGGACGCACCCACCGGAACATCTCCCCGTGGAGGAGAGAGGCCTCGGAGAGGGGCCTGCAGACACCTTGATCTCAGCCTCCTGCCTGTGGGGGCTGAAAGTCAACGTCTGCTGTCCCAGGGGTTCTCTGGCGCTCTCCTGCTGACAGACCAGCCCCACCCGGGAGACCCCGTGCTGGGCACTGTGGCCAACAAGACAGACAAGGTCACCGCCCGCCAGAGGCCTACGTTGTAGCAGCGGCCCCAGGGTTGAGTGGCGAGGGTCACAACAGGGGCTGGGCGGCAGGTGGACGGGAGGGCGACCTCTTGCCATTGGGGAGGAGGAGGCTCGGCTCAGCTGGAGGGTGAAACCCCAGGAAGAACTTTGGGCAGGGGAAAGTGTGCAGATGGCCAGTGATGTGGACGGGCGTGGGGCGTTCTCGGGGTCACAGCCTAGCAGAGCTGGGGTGTGGGGTCCGAGGCTCCCAGCAGGAGAGCCGACTTCAGGCGTGTCTGTCTTGAAGAGCCTGATGGATGCCACTGTGCGGTGTTGTCGCAGCAGGTCCCGGTTGGATTTATTCTGAAGGAAGGTCCTTCTGGCCGCATTCGGGGTGCTCGGGTCTCCGTGGGAAAGGACTGGCCGCTCTCAGGGGTAGGGGGAGGATGTGGTGTCCAGCAGGCTGACAGATCGCAAAGGTGGCCAAGACGCCACACTGAGCAGAGCGGGTGGTGCGGGGAGGACTTGGGCGGTCGCCAAGGTTCTGGCTCAGGGACCTGGTGCACAGCAGAGTGGCTCCTTCCAACAAAAAGACCCTGGGTCAGAGCTGGTTTGGGGGGACCATGGCCAGTACGTGGACCTGTCAGGATGCGTGGCCCGG
>NW_022635056.1:0-2751 GCF_010015895.1 Lontra canadensis | reverse complement strand
CCTCCCCCTGCCAGGAAGACTGCTGTGTGTCTGTCTGCTGCAAGCCCGTCTGCTGCACCCCTGTCTGCTGCACCCCTGTCTGCTGCAAACCCATCTGCTGCACCCCTGTCTGCTCTGGGCCCTCCCCCTGCTCGGCCCCCTCCTGCGGCCAGCCCAGCCCCTGCTCCTCATCCTGCTGCAGACCCTCCTCCTGCGTGTCCCTGCTCTGCCGCCCCGTGTGCAGGCCCGCCTGCTACGTGCCCGCCTCCTCCTGCTGTGCCTCTGGCTCCTCCTGCCAGCCCAGCTGCTGCCGCCGGGCCTCCTGCGTGTCCCTGCTCTGCCGCCCTGTGGGCTCCCGCCAGGCCTGCTGTGTGCCCGCCTCAGCCCAGAAGTCCTGCTGCTGACGGGTCCCATCTTTCCACTGCTCCTGGGGCCAGCTCGCACTTCCACCTAAAATATTTGAAGCCTTGAGCCCCGGTCTGGGGTCTCCTTCTGCCCCAGAACACCCACCTCAGCAAGCAAGGCTGCCCCTTACTGTCTAGCTGGCTCCCTGGGCATCTCCAAGCTCCCTCCAGGCCGTGTCCCTCCCAGCCTCCTCCTCTTCATTCTGGCTGGATTGAGGACACTTTGTCCTGCTCAATGTGAGTGACCTGTCTGTTGATCAATAAAGTCATTGTCGATCCTTCTCCAAAGGCCTTGAATGCATATTTGGGCAAACCACAGGGAAGGGCCTTGACGCTGCACGGGGCGGGGCTGTGTCCAGGGCCACTGCACCTGGGCGGGGCTGGCCACCTGCACACCCTGCTTGGCCTTCTGCCGTGTTCGTCCCCTGCAGCCTCCAGCACAGAAAGCCTGTCCACCTGGGTGCCCCCGGGTGCCCCTGGACACCTTCACCAGTGAGGGGCAGGGCGCCGTCTGTCCAGCCCCTGAGCCTTACATCTCAGGGCTGTGGAGCTTTGCTAGGGACGAAGAAGAGCCCGTTTACTAACGCTCTGCCTGGAAGGCGCAGAGGCCGCTCCAGGACTGGCTTTGGGCAAGAGGGTGGCAGCCAGTTTCCAGAGACCCTCCGCACGGGGCGTGGCTTCCCTCCACAGGAAGACCTGCGAGTGTGAGCGCTGTGCGCAGGGGTGACCCGAGCCTGTGCTCCCCTCCCCCCAGCCCCACTGCTCCGCACACAGCCCTGCAGAGCCCCCAAGAGCCCACAGAGCCCCTGCCCTCGAGACAGACCCTGTGACGGTGTCAAGGCAGAGCCGGAGTGGTGGCCCAGTCCCCGCCCTGACCCCAGCCCCCCACTCCCCAGCATTTCTTGGCTTCTTATCTCTGGAGAGATCTTGACGCTCACCCGTTATTTCCTCAGTTGTCGATGTGGGTTTTAGAAGCTGCGGATGGAGTGTCCGTGGTGGTGGCCAGCCGGCCCGGCATTCTGGAACATCTGCCGCTTCTCGTCCACTGTACCTGCTTCCCGGCACCTTGTCATTTTGGGGGGACAAGTGGTCCTTGAGCTGGGACGGCATCGTGGCCTTGTCGAGGCCTCTGACGGAGGCTTATTCCCACAGAGGACGTGTGTTTGCTTCTGTCGGGGGAGTGGCGCTGAGCCCCGAACTCCTCAGCTCTGGGCTTGGCTTCTGGGTGGCGGCTACCCGAGAGGAGCTGCCGGGGCAGCAGAGTGGGCGGGGAGCAGCGGGGGAGCTGGCGGGAACTCCGGTCCGGCCCTCCCCCTCCCCCCCATGAGGCTGAACCCTTGTGGCCTGACCGCCCCCCACTACTGTCATCTTCGTGGTTCAGATTTCACCGTGCATGGTTTGGGGGGACACGAACATTCCGACTGTGTCAGTTGGTCCCTTCCTCAATCTGACTGGTGTCCCTGTGAGACCAGGAGGACGCAGTCCTGCCCACTGGGACAGCCGCGCGTGACCCGGACGCACCCACCGGAACATCTCCCCGTGGAGGAGAGAGGCCTCGGAGAGGGGCCTGCAGACACCTTGATCTCAGCCTCCTGCCTGTGGGGGCTGAAAGTCAACGTCTGCTGTCCCAGGGGTTCTCTGGCGCTCTCCTGCTGACAGACCAGCCCCACCCGGGAGACCCCGTGCTGGGCACTGTGGCCAACAAGACAGACAAGGTCACCGCCCGCCAGAGGCCTACGTTGTAGCAGCGGCCCCAGGGTTGAGTGGCGAGGGTCACAACAGGGGCTGGGCGGCAGGTGGACGGGAGGGCGACCTCTTGCCATTGGGGAGGAGGAGGCTCGGCTCAGCTGGAGGGTGAAACCCCAGGAAGAACTTTGGGCAGGGGAAAGTGTGCAGATGGCCAGTGATGTGGACGGGCGTGGGGCGTTCTCGGGGTCACAGCCTAGCAGAGCTGGGGTGTGGGGTCCGAGGCTCCCAGCAGGAGAGCCGACTTCAGGCGTGTCTGTCTTGAAGAGCCTGATGGATGCCACTGTGCGGTGTTGTCGCAGCAGGTCCCGGTTGGATTTATTCTGAAGGAAGGTCCTTCTGGCCGCATTCGGGGTGCTCGGGTCTCCGTGGGAAAGGACTGGCCGCTCTCAGGGGTAGGGGGAGGATGTGGTGTCCAGCAGGCTGACAGATCGCAAAGGTGGCCAAGACGCCACACTGAGCAGAGCGGGTGGTGCGGGGAGGACTTGGGCGGTCGCCAAGGTTCTGGCTCAGGGACCTGGTGCACAGCAGAGTGGCTCCTTCCAACAAAAAGACCCTGGGTCAGAGCTGGTTTGGGGGGGACCATGGCCAGTACGTGGACCTGTCAGGATGCGTGGCCCGG
>NW_022635055.1:0-2751 GCF_010015895.1 Lontra canadensis | reverse complement strand
ACTGTACATCCTAGAATCAGAGTCTTGGCTTCAGTCTGGGAGCCTTTACAAATATACAAGGCATTAGTTCATAAGACCAAATGTCCGATGGGCTCCAAACAGAAAGCAAATGTCTGATCAGTGTTTCCCTTTCCTCTTTGTGTACTGGAGCATCAATACAAAAGGACCTCTCTCCGATGGTCCCTGGTTCAGATTGTCCTCTAGTTCCAGCAGTTCCAAGAGAGAATAATCATTCATTCTCTCACCAACCACTTCAGTTAATAAATATTCATCTCCTGCATATGAAGGAAAGTCACAAGTCATGGTAGTCCCATTGGACAGTATGAAATAGGCAGCAGTGTTTTTACAGCATAGGGTATGAGTGTGAGGGATAAGAAGGAATGTGAAAAATAGGAAGAGGGGAAGGGTTTGGAAAGATTTTCTTAGACAATGTTGGAAAGTGCGTTCAGACCAGGGTGCAAGGGATCACAAGTGACAGATAAGCGTGTAGTTTGTCTGGAATGGGAAGGTGGGGGCAGGCATTTTTTATGGACGAGTCTGGGGCAAGTAAAAGAGGGAGGATATTCCTTAGAGCAGGCACATTTGATGGAGCAGGCTATTGCTGGTGACACTGCAGGCAAGGGAAGCAGGGGAAAAGGAAACACAACAATGCCTTGATCATTCATTATGTCTCTATTTGAGCACCATCTTTTTCACTAATTGTAGGAAACAGGTCAAAGCATTAGCCTGAGGCCTGTGTCTGAGGTTGCAAGTCTTCCACAGAGGCCCTGTAATGGCAGTGTTCTCCATATATTTAAAACCTTCTTGACCATGTCTATGCTCTGGAGGGAGAAGTGTCAACCACTGGTGATGTGTATGATGTATGGTTCCCTTCCATTCTAATTTCCCTGGACCTATTGGAGCAAGACAGGAAAACATCCTATCTGCAGACCCTCAGGGATGTGCCATATACCCAGACAAATAATAAAATAAAATAAAATAAAATAAAATAAAATAAAATAAAATAAAATAAATAAATAAGTGAAATGCATCAGGAAGATGAGCTGAAGGTTCTTTATTAGGCAGAAACCCTACCCTTGATGGTGGACTTTATTTCCCCCAGTTCAGAAGACAGAATTTAGGGAAACAGGGTCTTCCAGTGGTCACCAGGAAACAGGCCAGGGTCTCAATGGTACTTGTGAGCCAGGGCATTGGCCACGCCAGCCACCACCTTCTGATAGGCAGCCTGCACCTGAGGGGTGAATTCCTTGCCGAAGTGGTGAGCAAGCACACACACCAGCACGTTGCCCAGGAGCTGTGGGGAAGACAGACATAGACATAGATACATGATTAAGAGAGAAATCAAGCTGGGCTTTTGAGAAACTGAGCCAACCATCATTTTATTTTCTGCCACACTCCACACTCCAGCCCAAACTGATCTTCAGGTTATCGCCATCAGCATAAACGAGTATTTTATATATATATATACGTGTATATATATATATACATATATGTATATATATACACATATATATATATATACACACACAGACGCACACACATGTGTGTGTGTATATGTAATTATACATATACTTAATAAGTAGTTGATTACTTAGTATGATGCTGGGATGTCTTTTAGAAACTACTCACTGCCCTACTTCTCTACTTCTGGTCCATCATCTTCAGATATTTCCTTTCTTTTCCATTGAATCTTGACTCTACAAATGCACTTTTTCTTTTTAAAATTCAATTAGATAACATATAATACATCATTCATTTTTTATATAATTTTTATATAATTTTCGGTGACTCATTAGTTACATATAACACCCTATGCTCATCACATCCACATGTCCGATTACCCTTTAATTTTGAGATGATTTGTAGCCTCCACTTGGAGGAGCCCTGCCAATCCCCATATGGAGAGACAGAAAGAATTTTCCAAGCATAGAAGGCGAAGATGAGAGCTAATGTGCATAATTTGGGTATTGAGTAGGGGAAATAAGTTAAGGGGAATAGAGAAGGGCAACAGATTCGTAATTAAGTGAAGAGCTTGATGCAATGAAAGTTTGGGAGAAAGGAAACAATATGGAATACTGAAAGAAAACATATGACATTATGTAAATTTTGACAAGCATTCCATGATGATACCTACTACAGGAAGGTGGAGGGAGAAGAGGTAGGCAAAAGAAGCAGAGTGAAAGACTAGAAAACAAAGGAAGGAAACGGAGCATATCCTGGACTCACCTTGAAGTTCTCGGGATCCACGTGCAGTTTGTCGCAGTGCAGCTCACTGAGCTTAGCGAAGGTGCCCTTGAGGTTGTCCAGATTCTTCAGGCCTTCGCTAAAGGAGTTCAGCACCTTCTTGCCATGGGCCTTGACCTTGGGGTTGCCCATAACAGCATCAGGAGAGGACAGGTCCCCAAAGGAGTCAAAGAACCTCTGAGTCCAGGGGTAGACGACCAGCAGCCTGAGGGGTGACAACAGCACAGAGGGCAGAGGAGTCAGAGCCTGTCAGAAACCCAGGGGACTGAGCCATTTCCACCAGCCCAGCTTCCATTCACTCTCTGTCGGCCTGCTTTGCCACTTGGATACCAACCTGCCCAGGGCCTCACCACCAACTTCGTCCACGTTCACCTTGCCCCACAGGGCGGTGACGGCAGCCTTCTCCTCACCAGTCAGATGCACCATGGTGTCTCCTTGTGGTTGCTAGTGAACACGGTTGTGTCAGAAGCAAGTATAAGGAGCAGCTGGCCCTGTTCTTCCTTTTAT
>NW_022635054.1:0-2751 GCF_010015895.1 Lontra canadensis | reverse complement strand
GCTGATGTTGAACCAACCTTGCAGCCCTGGAATAAATCCCACTTGGTCTTGGTGAATAATCCTTTCAATGTACTGTTGGATCCTGTTGGCCAGTATTTTGGTGAGAATTTTTGCATCTGTGTTCATCAAGGATATTGGTCCGTAGTTCTCTTTTTTGATGGGATCCTTGTCTGGTTTTGGGATCAAGGTGATGCTGGCCTCATAAAATGAGTTTGGAAGTTTTCCTTCCATTTCTATTTTTTGGAACAGTTTCAGGAGAATAGGAATTAGTTCTTTAAATGTTTGGTAGAATTCACCTGGGAAGCCGTCTGGCCCTAGGCTTTTGTTTGTTTGGAGATTTTTTTTTTTTAATTTTATTTTTTATAAACATATATTTTTTTCCCCAGGGGTACAGGTCTGTGAATCGCCAGGTTTACACACTTCACTGCACTCACCATAGCACATATCCTCCTCAATGTCCATAATAACCCCACCCCCCCAACCCCCCTCCCCCCAGCAACCCTCAGTTTGTTTTGTGAGATTAAGAGTCACTTATGGTTTATCTCCCTCCCAATACCATCTTGCTTCATTTACTCTTCTCCTATCCCCTTAACCCCCATGTTGCATCTCCTCTCCCTCATATCAGG
Organism: Lontra canadensis; assembly: GCF_010015895.1. Taxonomy (NCBI): domain Eukaryota; kingdom Metazoa; phylum Chordata; class Mammalia; order Carnivora; family Mustelidae; genus Lontra; species Lontra canadensis. The sequence goes on along the minus strand of NW_022635054.1, from coordinate 2,125 downwards.
GAGATCATATGATAGTTGTCTTTCTCCGATTGACTTATTTCGCTAAGCATGATACCCTCTAGTTCCATCCATGTCGTCGCAAATGGCAAGATTTCATTTCTTTTGATGGCTGCATAGTATTCCATTGTGTATATATACCACATCTTCTTTATCCATTCGTCTGTTGATGGACATCTAGGTTCTTTCCATAGTTTGGCTATTGTAGACATTGCTGCTATAAACATTCGGGTGCACGTGCCCCTTCGGATCACTACGTTTGTATCATTAGGGTAAATACCCAGCAGTGCAATTGCTGGGTCATAGGGTAGTTCTATTTTCAACATTTTGAGGAACCTCCATGCTGTTTTCCAGAGTGGTTGCACCAGCTTGCATTCCCACCAACAGTGTAGGAGGGTTCCCCTTTCTCCGCATCCTCGCCAGCATCTGTCATTTCCTGACTTGTTAATTTTAGCCATTCTGACTGGTGTGAGGTGGTATCTCATTGTGGTTTTGATTTGTATTTCCCTGATGCCGAGTGATGTGGAGCACTTTTTCATGTGTCTGTTGGCCATCTGGATGTCTTCTTGGCAGAAATGTCTGTTCATGTCTTCTGCCCATTTCTTGATTGGATTATTTGTTCTTTGGGTGTTGAGTTTGCTAAGCTCTTTATAGATTCTGGACACTAGCCCTTTATCTGATAGGTCGTTTGCAAATATCTTCTCCCATTCTGTCAGTTGTCTTTTGGTTTTGTTAACTGTTTCCTTTGCTGTGCAAAAGCTTTTGATCTTGATGAAGTCCCAGTAGTTCATTTTTGCCCTTGCTTCCCTTGCCTTTGGTGATGTTCCTAGGAAGATGTTGCTGCGGCTGAGGTCGAAGAGGTTACTGCCTGTGTTCTCCTCAAGGATTTTGATGGATTCCTTTCTCACATTGAGGTCCTTCATCCATTTTGAGTCTATTTTCGTGTGTGGTGTAAGGAAATGATCCGATTTCATTTTTCTGCATGTGGCTGTCCAATTTTCCCAACACCATTTATTGAAGAGGCTGTCTTTTTTCCATTGGACATTCTTTCCTGCTTTGTCGAAGATTAGTTGACCATAGAGTTGAGGGTCTATTTCTGGGCTCTCTATTCTGTTCCATTGATCTATGTGTCTGTTTTTGTGCCAGTACCATGCTGTCTTGATGAGGACAGCTTTGTAATAGAGCTTGAAGTCCGGAATTGTGATGCCACCAACTTTGGCTTTCTTTTTCAATATTCCTTTTGCTATTCGCGGTCTTTTCTGGTTCCATATAAATTTTAGGACTATTTGTTCCATTTCTTTGAAAAAAATGGATGGTACTTTGATAGGAATTGCATTAAATGTGTAGATGGCTTTAGGTAGCATAGACATTTTCACAATATTTATTCTTCCAATCCAGGAGCATGGAACATTTTTCCATTTCTTTGTGTCTTCCTCTATTTCTTTCATTAGTACTTTATAGTTTTCTGAATATAGATTCTTAGTCTCTTTGGTTAGGTTTATTCCTAGGTATCTTATAGTTTTGGGTGCAATTGTAAATGGGATTGACTCCTTAATTTCTCTTTCTTCTGTCTTGTTGTTGGTGTAGAGAAATGCGACTGATTTCTGTGCATTGATTTTCTATCCTGACACTTTACTGAATTCCTGTACCAGTTCTAGCAGTTTTGGAGTGGAGTCTTTTGGCTTTTCCACATATACTATCATATCATCTGCGAAGAGTGATAGTTTGACTTTTTCTTTGCCGATTTGGATGCTTTTAATTTCTTTTTGTTGTCTGATTGCTGAGGCTAGGACTTCTAGTACTATGTTGAATAGCAGTGGTGATAACGGACATCCCTGCCGTGTTCCTGACCTTAGCGGAAAAGCTTTCAGTTTTTCTCCATTGAGAATGATATTTGCGGTGGGTTTTTCATAGATGGCTTTGATAATATTGAGGTATGTGCCCTCTATCCCTACACTTTGAAGAGTTTTGATCAGGAAGGGATGCTGTACTTTGTCAAATGCTTTTTCAGCATCTATGGAGAGTATCATATGGTTCTTGTTCTTTCTTTTATTAATGTGTTGTATCACATTGATTGATTTGCTGATGTTGAACCAACCTTGCAGCCCTGGAATAAATCCCACTTGGT
>NW_022635053.1:0-2751 GCF_010015895.1 Lontra canadensis | reverse complement strand
ACTGTACATCCTAGAATCAGAGTCTTGGCTTCAGTCTGGGAGCCTTTACAAATATACAAGGCATTAGTTCATAAGACCAAATGTCCGATGGGCTCCAAACAGAAAGCAAATGTCTGATCAGTGTTTCCCTTTCCTCTTTGTGTACTGGAGCATCAATACAAAAGGACCTCTCTCCGATGGTCCCTGGTTCAGATTGTCCTCTAGTTCCAGCAGTTCCAAGAGAGAATAATCATTCATTCTCTCACCAACCACTTCAGTTAATAAATATTCATCTCCTGCATATGAAGGAAAGTCACAAGTCATGGTAGTCCCATTGGACAGTATGAAATAGGCAGCAGTGTTTTTACAGCATAGGGTATGAGTGTGAGGGATAAGAAGGAATGTGAAAAATAGGAAGAGGGGAAGGGTTTGGAAAGATTTTCTTAGACAATGTTGGAAAGTGCGTTCAGACCAGGGTGCAAGGGATCACAAGTGACAGATAAGCGTGTAGTTTGTCTGGAATGGGAAGGTGGGGGCAGGCATTTTTTATGGACGAGTCTGGGGCAAGTAAAAGAGGGAGGATATTCCTTAGAGCAGGCACATTTGATGGAGCAGGCTATTGCTGGTGACACTGCAGGCAAGGGAAGCAGGGGAAAAGGAAACACAACAATGCCTTGATCATTCATTATGTCTCTATTTGAGCACCATCTTTTTCACTAATTGTAGGAAACAGGTCAAAGCATTAGCCTGAGGCCTGTGTCTGAGGTTGCAAGTCTTCCACAGAGGCCCTGTAATGGCAGTGTTCTCCATATATTTAAAACCTTCTTGACCATGTCTATGCTCTGGAGGGAGAAGTGTCAACCACTGGTGATGTGTATGATGTATGGTTCCCTTCCATTCTAATTTCCCTGGACCTATTGGAGCAAGACAGGAAAACATCCTATCTGCAGACCCTCAGGGATGTGCCATATACCCAGACAAATAATAAAATAAAATAAAATAAAATAAAATAAAATAAAATAAAATAAAATAAATAAATAAGTGAAATGCATCAGGAAGATGAGCTGAAGGTTCTTTATTAGGCAGAAACCCTACCCTTGATGGTGGACTTTATTTCCCCCAGTTCAGAAGACAGAATTTAGGGAAACAGGGTCTTCCAGTGGTCACCAGGAAACAGGCCAGGGTCTCAATGGTACTTGTGAGCCAGGGCATTGGCCACGCCAGCCACCACCTTCTGATAGGCAGCCTGCACCTGAGGGGTGAATTCCTTGCCGAAGTGGTGAGCAAGCACACACACCAGCACGTTGCCCAGGAGCTGTGGGGAAGACAGACATAGACATAGATACATGATTAAGAGAGAAATCAAGCTGGGCTTTTGAGAAACTGAGCCAACCATCATTTTATTTTCTGCCACACTCCACACTCCAGCCCAAACTGATCTTCAGGTTATCGCCATCAGCATAAACGAGTATTTTATATATATATATACGTGTATATATATATATACATATATGTATATATATACACATATATATATATATACACACACAGACGCACACACATGTGTGTGTGTATATGTAATTATACATATACTTAATAAGTAGTTGATTACTTAGTATGATGCTGGGATGTCTTTTAGAAACTACTCACTGCCCTACTTCTCTACTTCTGGTCCATCATCTTCAGATATTTCCTTTCTTTTCCATTGAATCTTGACTCTACAAATGCACTTTTTCTTTTTAAAATTCAATTAGATAACATATAATACATCATTCATTTTTTATATAATTTTTATATAATTTTCGGTGACTCATTAGTTACATATAACACCCTATGCTCATCACATCCACATGTCCGATTACCCTTTAATTTTGAGATGATTTGTAGCCTCCACTTGGAGGAGCCCTGCCAATCCCCATATGGAGAGACAGAAAGAATTTTCCAAGCATAGAAGGCGAAGATGAGAGCTAATGTGCATAATTTGGGTATTGAGTAGGGGAAATAAGTTAAGGGGAATAGAGAAGGGCAACAGATTCGTAATTAAGTGAAGAGCTTGATGCAATGAAAGTTTGGGAGAAAGGAAACAATATGGAATACTGAAAGAAAACATATGACATTATGTAAATTTTGACAAGCATTCCATGATGATACCTACTACAGGAAGGTGGAGGGAGAAGAGGTAGGCAAAAGAAGCAGAGTGAAAGACTAGAAAACAAAGGAAGGAAACGGAGCATATCCTGGACTCACCTTGAAGTTCTCGGGATCCACGTGCAGTTTGTCGCAGTGCAGCTCACTGAGCTTAGCGAAGGTGCCCTTGAGGTTGTCCAGATTCTTCAGGCCTTCGCTAAAGGAGTTCAGCACCTTCTTGCCATGGGCCTTGACCTTGGGGTTGCCCATAACAGCATCAGGAGAGGACAGGTCCCCAAAGGAGTCAAAGAACCTCTGAGTCCAGGGGTAGACGACCAGCAGCCTGAGGGGTGACAACAGCACAGAGGGCAGAGGAGTCAGAGCCTGTCAGAAACCCAGGGGACTGAGCCATTTCCACCAGCCCAGCTTCCATTCACTCTCTGTCGGCCTGCTTTGCCACTTGGATACCAACCTGCCCAGGGCCTCACCACCAACTTCGTCCACGTTCACCTTGCCCCACAGGGCGGTGACGGCAGCCTTCTCCTCACCAGTCAGATGCACCATGGTGTCTCCTTGTGGTTGCTAGTGAACACGGTTGTGTCAGAAGCAAGTATAAGGAGCAGCTGGCCCTGTTCTTCCTTTTAT